>NW_028263371.1:4160000-4420000 GCF_051168715.1 Poecilia mexicana | reverse complement strand
ATAATTACCAGCAGCCAATCACTGATCTTTGAAACACCTGTCCTGCCAATTCCAATTTTAGACAATAGCGTTTTTTTGTTTTTGTTTTTTGACAGAAAAATTGCTACATATAGCCCCAAAGTTGCTAAGTTGTCAACAGCAGGGTGACTTGTTAACTGCGCAGGTGCAGTCGGGACTTGGAGGTCAATAATTACAGTGTTCAAAACAACATGTCAGTTTATGAAGCAGGAGATTATCCTTATTCTAGGTTTTACACCCAGATAATTAACTGGAACTTCTAAGAGACTGTTAACCAAATAATCAACAAGTTATATCAAAACAGAAAAAAAAATTAAGCTAGCTGACACTAGCCTAGCATCTCATTTACAAGTAAAGCTTTATCTGGGAGGTGTAGTGTTTTACAATTACAAAAACGACCCATATGATTTGATCATTTTAAAGGTAAAGCAATGTTTGAATTTGGACATAAAGTTTGTAAAACTGTGATCTACGGATTAAATTACATTGAACGATTTTAGATAGAATACATAT
This sequence comes from Poecilia mexicana, assembly GCF_051168715.1. Taxonomy (NCBI): domain Eukaryota; kingdom Metazoa; phylum Chordata; class Actinopteri; order Cyprinodontiformes; family Poeciliidae; genus Poecilia; species Poecilia mexicana. The sequence continues at coordinate 4,419,469 of NW_028263371.1, read as the reverse complement.
AGTATACATATCCTTGATCAATATTTTGCCACCCAGCAAGTGTCAGCATGCAGACAGAGACAATACAAAGCTAAAAGAAAATGCAGGCAGAGTTTATTTCAAAAACCGGATAAATCACCTACAGTAACACACAGAGAAAGAAATCATTCAACTTCAGCGACCAGGAAGAAGTTGGTTGTGAGTGCCGTTTGAACCCTCAAAACCCACAGGGCCAACTTTCTGTCAGAATATGACTCACAGGAAGAGCCCCATTTCAACACGCTGCCTGTCACTGAAAACTGACAATGTGCTTTGCTCAACGGGAAAAAAAAAAGCTTCAATATTTCACAGTCATGAGAAGCAAAAGTCAAATCTGTTCTAGTTAATTGTATTAAACTTGGTGCCATCTGGTTTCAAAGTAAAACCGATGGGGTATTGTCCATATTATGAGCTAGAATATTCTCACTACTGTGTCTCATAACTTCACACGACGGTGGGACAAATCAACTGTTAAGATCAGTGGCGGAGTTTCAACTTTAAAGTGTCAAATGATCAAAAAGCTGCAGAAAACCAATGATATGCATCAGTTTCTGTGAACTACATTCACAAGATAAAGACATAGTCTTTATCTTAAGACTTATATTTCACTTCATATATATTGAGCTAAGCTAACACTTATGACAATACAAATAACATAGTTGTCACACACATTAGTTATACAAACTAAAATCATCCCTTTTATGGTGCCAATTTACAGGAATCCATTTTATTTCTGCATTAACATCAATATCGGTTGAAACTTTTCACAATACGCAATAGATCAACTGCATGATAAATTATAAGGAGCTCGTGAATGTATACGTATATATCAGTTGTAAAAATTTTAATATTGGATATCGATACTGGGCCAAACCTTTTTTGTATTTGGACTGTTTACGTTCACTGTGTCCCATTTCCCGTGCGCCAATGCTTCAGAACAAAAAGCACTACTTCCCAGGTATCTCCCTTGACAAGATTGTGGAGATTTCCTTTGGCGAAGGAAAACAGACTCTCCTGCACTTTGCGTTCATTCACTGCCATTTGCACACTACAGGATATCAGATGTCTGCCTCCATCTGCCTACAACAACAAGCCAATTTGTGCTCGTTTCCTGGAGACCTTCACGCAAACGCAATACGCAACTTGGGAAATTATTCAATTTTTTTAGCCTGTTTTAAAGAATAGGGTGAAGTGAGAAGACCCTTTGACTTTTAGGGTTTACAGTGAAGGCAGATGTAACAGGAAGCTAATCACCTCTGGCAATATCACCCAGACAACTCCTCCATGTGCCAGAAAAGCCATTTGGGTCAGAATGCAACCTGAGTCACAGGCCCTGAAAAGAAGGCCCAACATAATGCAAGAGCTGTGTGAGAGCATGAAAAGGATGGAGGATGATGGAGTGGGAAAGGCGTGACATTACTGACACAAACTGAGATCCATATGGCTGATGGCTGATGAGATAACAGGCCAATTTCTGGACTCAATAACCGTTTTTACGGATCCTTTTCACATTTAGTCCTACAGCGAAACGTTCTGACATTTTGGGAAGTGCAGGTTGTCTAATTAAGAGGCAGATCTTCACCTTTTGAGACACAATGACACAGATCATTTCCCCGACTTCAGGGCCAACAGCTTTGTTATCCGTCATGGGAAAAGTGATCGAGGACAAACGATCTGCCTTTAAGTAATCGTTTGACGTTTTAGGGTTCTGAAATGATTAGTTTTCCCATCAAAGTGACAGGAGAATAATTGTGAAAACAACAAAAACAGTTGAATTTTCTGACAAAACGGGATAAATAGAACCGATCTGGATTAGTTTAGAATGGCATCATGTGCAATATCAATAGCACAAAAGACTGCTGGAGCTGCAATAAATAGCAGACTATTATATTTTCTCGGCTCTAGATGTCCGCAGCCGAGAAGCTAAAGCACACGGAGGCAGAAAGTGTTGCATGGTTACTGAGAGCAGGAGACGCAAGGAGATGGATGGCTTCCCTAATTTGTGCAGCAGTAATATGAAGCATGGTTTTCTCTCAAGTACTTTCCTCGCACAGCCGCGTCTTCCTTTCGTCTACTTAATGGACCATTGTCTCAGCTGAAGGTCCTTACCACGCAAGTGTATTTACAAGTCATGCCCATACGTCAAACTGAAAGTGAAGCTGGGAGAGTGCGGGAGAAATCCATCAAGATTGTTCTGGATCAAATCTGACACAGGAAGTGAGCTTCAGCCGGGCGGCTCAGGCGGGTTTCCAGAGTCTACATGGTTTTGGAGTTTTTTGTTTGTTTGTCCTTCCGACATCTAAATAACATTCTTCCTTTCAGTCTATTTATGACTCCTATCTTCAAGCTGTCCTACAGTAATTTGCTTTCAGTTTTCTTAAAAACCACAAATCCAACTCATTCCTCCCTAGTACATGTACTTTTGCACATGTGAAAAGGCTCTCCACCCAGTCTTTGCACATCTACATTTCTCTTCATCGTGAAGAGAAAAGGCCATCAAGGAGTTCTCCACAGCGTCTCAGAGGCAAGATTACAGCTGTGCTCCTTGTTTGACATCTTCTACTTACTTTTTTCTTTTGTCATTCTTGGTTGCTTGTTGTGAATCTGTGTCAAATCAGAATCAGCAGATCTCTACTTGATCGGTTATTAGTAAAGGCCTGACACGATAAAAACTTTTACTGGACGATGAATTGTCCCAGAAGTTATTGTGATAAACGATGATATTGTTGTTTTGAGACTATTATAAGGGCATAATAATGCAAGAACACATTGTTAAAGGACAATAAACTTTAAGCTCTAATGAACATTGAACACTGGAACTGGAAGACATTTTAAATACTCAAAATAAATAAATAGAAACAACAAGCAAAATGAATTATGAAGTCTCTGTAAAGTTTAGACAAATGCAACAGACTGAAGACTTTTGCCATCCGGTTTTTGATAGAAAGAGAGAAAAGACAAAAACGATAAACCACACAATTGGAAATTATTGAGCTTGTTACAATTTATCATACAATTAATGGATTATTGTGACAACATTTCAAATACTACTTTCCCACTAAACTGCTATCAATAAACACACCAACAGACGGCATATGAGGAGTGAACCGATTGCTGTTTTCTGGCTGATTACCGTTCTTTAAAAAGCCCAACATGCCGATTCTGAATTTGGCCCAATACCAATATTTTTTGTCTGAACAGTCGCTAAATAGAGCTTTGCAAAGGTAGATGAACTTAGATGTGAGATTGCACCAATGACCAATGAATAAGTCCGATTAATTGATCGGATACTTTGTGTGTCTTGATTCCTTTATTTTCAAATGGATTCTAAGTTACGACATCAGTCAAAGAAATTACATTAAATCTGAGTCAACAGGTTGGAGTTGGAAAAGACTCCTCTTTAGTTTGCTATTTTACCTACTAGTTGTCAGTGTAACAGTCACAGATGCTGTTACAATGATAAAAAAAGATATCAAGCAGAACAATGACATTTTTGTATGAACTGATCATACATTTTGACCAATGTCTTACTGCTTAAAAACCTGAAAGCACAAGGAACCTGCTTATTAGTGAAGTCCCAGTGCACACAATTACACCCAGGGGCGGTCAGGTTTTACTGCGGCTCAGGCTGTTGTACAGCTCGGCCCGTTTTACAGTTACTGCTGAATAATAACCATACTTGGTGGTAACTACCATGAGAAACAAAAAGTGAAACACATGCATGCTCCACGGAAAGGTTTGCCCAGCATCATTCCTACATAGTGAAAGCCTTTTGTCCGACTGCCTTCAGCCTTCCCCACACCTCCTCGTTTATTAGAGCAACGATTCCACCCAACTGTCCAACGGAGGCCAGCGAGTTCAATCTCACATGTAGGCGCGCTTCCCCCAAGATCAATACCTGACCCCCTTAGCGCCGGCCAGGGAGCCGGAGCCTGCTCTCACAGGAAATTAGAAATGCAATTCAGCGTGGTGGCGGTATAGCAGGCCTGAGTTTTGGTTTCAGTTGACTATCTGCAAGATGAAAATAGAATCTGTCAGCTTGGCTCGCAGCCGGCACATTCGGGAGACGACCGCCAGGGGCAGAGAGTTTCAAACGTTTGGGAGGTGATGTGTGGCATTGGTTTTTCCTCTGGGAAGGAGGATGGAGCACAGACACATGAGGAGTGTTGTATCAATGCCGTTGTTTTTTTTTGTGTTTGTGTGGGGAAACAGGAAGCGCACTACAAACCCAGCTGTTCCAGTAACAATGCACCGAACCGCTAGAAATTGAATTTAAAACACTGTTGTTTCTATATTTGATGCGTTGTTCTCAATTTATGTTATATTGCTGTTTTACATTTAGAAAGGGAAAATTGTCAGCTGACAATTTTAGACAGGGCCGTGACCTTTTGACCTCAGTCTGTGCTTCCAAAACCCTCACTTTAAAAATTTTTTTTCAGACATGCTTTATGCTGTGTATTTCCAATGAGATGTCTGAAAAAAAAAGTACTTTTGCACTTCTCTGTCATTTTCAAGACACATTTTGGCTTTTTGAAAATGTTTCAGTGGCTTTTAATGTACATAAATATACAAATATATTTCAAAATCATTTTAAAAACTAAAATTTCCCGGAAAATGTAACAGCAAATTTAAAGTAAAGCTATTTTCTTTTCTAAATCGGATCACAAATAAATTGTTTTGGAGACCTATATTTTTCACAATATGTCAACGCTTTTTCGCGCCGCCTACTGGGATGAAATCACACCAGTTTTCAGCGTGTACGGGTTGCAAGTCGGAAAACACTTGTATTTGGTAATTGTTGTGAAGCTAATTACTAGCATCACGATGTATGTTCACTTTATATGTTTAACTAAGGGATGCAGCAATATTAAGATTTGGGCAGATATTGATATCTGATAATATTACTGTCAACGCATATAACCAGAGTGCTGACTAATATCAGCTAATTACTCATTTCAATTATTGTGTGCATTAGGGTATTGTTAGGGTATTAATTGTTGTGCATTAATTACTAATTTCATGCCATCAAACGCTGAATGAACCAGTTCACAAATAGAAGGTACACCTTTTGGTAGCCTCTGGTTTAATAACATACAAACCACTGGAGGGGTTAAAAATATGCTATACCAGTTAATTTATTTTTGTTTTATAGGAAGCAATCCTGAACTGCTTAATGGCCTTGTTGATTTTCTAAGCATAAAAATAGAACATGCCATATATGGAGCTTCTGAGACATCCCGAGGGCCTCCTGCTGGCCTGGAGGTCTTATAGCAGTTGCTTATGTTTCTCACCGGCTTCACATCTGCACAAAACTAAACCCAGCAGATGATTTTAAATGGGAGCCATAAACCCCGCTACCAGCTCTAAAAGCTTGTGGTTACTTCTACCCAGGTTCCACTACATTTGACTGGTACAACTCCCATCAGCATCATAAACACGTTATGTACCCTGTTCAATTCCAGACTAACAGTGTTAACGTCTCCACGCCAAAAGCAGTCCTGATCCACATCCACACCCCCATCCTGTCTGAATACTCCTGTTAAAAAAGAAATACTCATAAGGAGAGTGTCTCCTCTTACCCATCTGTGCCCGTGTCGGATGTCTTTTCAGAGGTTCATGGTGGAGACGAGCAGCGCCGATCTGACTCGAGCCTTTCGGTATTGCTGCAGGAGCCGCTATGCCATCGCATTGGTGATGCTGGAGACTCGGAGGGAAGAACCGGGGGGTCGGTGGAGGGGTGGGGGGAGGTCTCCGCTCCTGCTCAGCAGCTACAATCCTCTTTGCCTCTCCCGACTCTCCTCTCCGGGGTTTTATCCGCCGCGGAAGCGTCCTGAGCTCGCGGAGAATCTTGTCGGTTCGTTTCGCTGCTGCTGCTGGCGCTCGTGCACAGCCTCCTTATTTCTGCCTCCGATGTTTATTCCGCAAAAACCCGGAGCTAACAAGAAGCTACTCTCGCGAGCGGAGCCGCCGAGTCAAACAGCGTAAAAAACGAACGGGATGGAGATGAGAAGGTGATGGTGTCGGTGGTGGTGGGGGGTCACCGCTGTCCGCCGCTCTATTCGCCCGTTTTCTGTCGTGTTTACGCTCCGCTGTCGCCTCCTCCCTTCCGTACTCCGCGCGCTGCCCCCTGCACCCGCCGTGACGCCTGTTCTGATCCCAAGAAACTGGAAAAAAAGCCAATCCCTACTCGCCTCTTTTTTTTTTTTTTTTCTTACAGGTTTTTCATCTCTCTTCCTGACACACCAGGCTGCTAGGAGAAGGAGGTGGAGACGAGTGCTTGAAGGGGGGTGTGAGAGGTGACGGGGTGGGAGGGGGGACAAGTGGAAGAAAACGGGAGAGAACGGGAAGGAGGAGCCCCACGATCAGAGAGCTCCTCCCTGTTTTATGCTGCTTTATCAGCGGGTAGAAGGGCTGGGAGCCCGCAAATCATGAGACATCTACATTTTGAAATATGAGAGACAGAGAGAGGAAGCGAGTAAGTGAGAGAGAGATAGAGGCTGGATGGGGGTGGACAGAGAGGCTTCTGGTGGAAAGTGTCAATTCCTCAAAGATGCTTTGACAAGGGCCAGCTGCATGCATCCAACTGTACATGAGTTTTTTTGTGCAAAAACAAGACTGAAAAATAAAATAAAATAAAACAGAAACAAAAACAAAGGCAAATTGAGATCAGAGCCACACTGATCGATTTCCTTAGAGTGACAGAGACCCAATTTCAAGACATTTCAATTAGGAAGTCAAATTTCTTTTAAGTTATATTTTGAGTTATTTGACAGCATTTTCATAGGTAACATAGTTACTTGAAATAATTGATACAAAATGGTAGTGTGTCTTGAAAATACATTATACCGCCCCTTAGAGCTTTATCTCCAAGAGCATGGCTTTAACTGGTTCATTTCCAGTCAGCCCCAAACAGCTTTGTCTCCATTAGCAGATTCTTTGCGGTTTCTTCCCCGTTTTCGTACCCCGAGGTGGTACATATTGTACCACCTCTAGGGTGGTACAAGCCAAACTTAGCCAGGTATTGCGAGAAAACAATTTGATTGACAACAAACTGTTTTGATGACTGGCTGGTGTAAACCGCAACAAGACCTAGCAGTTGGCAAGATGACTAGCTGAAAATCGATAACTCTGTGGTCAGGCTTTTTTTGTCAACTGAGAACTTCCGTATCATATCATATGCTCTCAATTTCAATCAAATCTGGTTTGGGCGTTCCTAAGACAAACTGCAGTGCAGGTAGTCCTACAAAGCATTGACTCTGCGGGACTGAACATAAATTCATGCCATATGCGTTACAGTTTTATTTGTAAAGAAAAAAAAACTCTCCACAAATATGTCTCGATTTTCCTTCTGCTTCATAATTATATATTACTTTGTGTTGGTCGGAAGAACTAAGATATTAATTTTTTTTTTTTAATTTAAGCAAAATGCGGATACGTTTGCAAGGCTCTTGGTACAAAGATGGATTGTTTGGAGGACAAAAAAAAAGATCATAAATTCTTTTCTTAAAATATTAATAAAACTCACATTTTTACAGGGCTCCAGTAAGTTGGCTCAGTTTAGATCATTTCAGAAAAATTCATCCGGACACACAGGTGTGGTTCTGTTTCCAGCTCCATGGAAACATGTTTCATCCAACTTTTTTTTTCTTTTTTTTTACCTGACTAACATTTTCCCTGAAGGAGCTGTTGGAGGAACTGTGTGGACTTTGGATGCCTGCATCTCATGAAACCCATATGGCAAGGCTTTATTTTATTTTTATTTTTTTTGTAACTGTTGCAATAATACTTCATCATGTTTCACTGAAACTTTTGAGTGGAGTGAACAAAGGCCCAGGTGCCTTTTATTTGGCCACCACGTGGGGCTTCTGACTCATTGCCTTTTCAGTGAGCCTCGGCATCAGCGAAGCTCGCAACACCTTGTCTTGTTACGGCTAATCCAGCTGGCTGCTGCGCCTCCCGGAGTGTAACATCCCTCGTATCGGTCTGGGATCCTCATCCTCAAAGGCCGTGTTTGTTTTCCCTCTGAGCAATGAGTAACCATAAAGGGAGATGCGGCAGCCCCACATATCATGCTGCTTCTCGTCTTTATCAAATATTAATGTCAGCCTTTCAGTGGCATCCACTTGGATGGTTAGACTCAGTTTTCTTCTTTTAGTTTTTCCATCAACCGGTGGCTCCTACAGCTTAGGTTCAGAGCTAGCCAAACACAGCAGATGCTTTTTAAGTCTGGCAGATGGTAAACAATCAGGACAGTTTCAGTGATCAACATATAAATGAATTCTAAGGGGAAAGAAAAGACATTTTTATCGCCCGGAAACCAGTTTTCATGTTGGGGTGGTCAACAACTGATCATCACCTCAGTCACTTCAGAGCACAACATCTGTATTTTCCAAAGAATTAATTAAAAATAGAGTGTATTTTCTTAAACTGAATAAGTATATGGCAATATTTTTAAAATATATGAAGTGTAAGCATATACCACTGCTGCCACCAACTGTTTTGGAGGGGAACTGCATCACAACAACCAATCATGTCAGGGTTGGCTGCCAAGCGATTGATTTAATCTCACATGCCATCAAACACAAGAGACACTTTGATCAAGGTTCAGGGAAACTAAAACAAGATAAAGTAAATCAACAAGCTGATGAAACGAGGACAGACTGACCTGAAGAAACATCTGAATGTGTGGGAGAACATTTTAATTCCTGTTTCTAATCCAAACTAAGCCGGAAAAGTAGCACGAGAGGCAACGATCATTCATTTCGCTCACCATGTTGGTGAAAACACGAAGTGGTTGCTTTAGACTGGAAGACAAGCGTGTAGGTGGATTCATATGAACCTTTTTGGACAGAAGCAGGAAGACGGTTTTTATGACCGGCAGATCTGTGAGTGTTGTCAAAGGTTACCGATTACTGCTGACTGGCCATTACTGCTTTTCGTTTAAGAGACCTGCAGCTGTTTACGGTTTTAATGTTCTTTCTGATACAAAGCTGCATTGTTTATGAACACGATGTATTCACAAAACATGTAATGGAAAGAAAGTTTTCTCCTTACATTAAGTCAAACATCTTATTGTTAGGTGTGGTGAGCTTATGGTTGTCAACCTAAGGCACTTAGGTCAGTTCCCATTGTTTTACCTGAATAGGTAAATGGGAGCTTTACAAGCAAGGTACAAATATTAAAAATTTGCACAATCAGGCCATCCGGAAAGATGACAGGATGAGCATGTATTCAACAATTTACTGATGATTCGCATCAATCTGTTGCCTCTTTTCTGTCACCATAACTAGATTTAAGAGCTGCAGACCTTAGAACGAGCAAGACGCAAAAAGAGCAACCAAATTATTTCACTACCAGAAAATGATAAAAAAGACAAACAAACAGATGTAGAAGATAGAGGATCTTAGTAAAACATAATATTTACCACATCCTGAACTGGTTTTGATTCCAGTTGAACTGCTGTCAACGTTTTCTCTTTGCCTTGCAGAAAAAGTGAAGTACTCTGATTACAGGCGTGTAAAGAACAAGGTGGACGTGTTGCTGGTAAAAAAAAAAAAGAAAAAAAAAACCCTGTAGTTATAGTAAGACTTGAGTTAATATTGCACTTCAGCATTACAGCTCAAACACGCCCACATGGAGAAATATCCACTGAGCGGCTGGTAACTCTTTAACAGGAAATAAACGCTGCAATAAAAAGAAGAAAAGGCAGAGAGAGACAGTGTTGATCTCAGCGTTGATTTTGTTGTATTTCATCTTTAAAGAAATTATGTTTTACGCTTCAGTTTACATTTTTATTCTGAAAATGAACGCAACACCTTACAGGGCGGAAGTTAGAAACTCCCCAGTGTGTGTAGCTTAGAAATGAGAGGTACAAGCTGAAGTTTGGTTATTTTTTTTAGAAGAAAATGAACTCATATTTTTTCCCCTTCTATTTATTTTTCAGATCAGAATCTAACGTCTCTCTTGTAAAGATTTTCATGTTTGCTGACGCGTTCTACAGATTAGAGATGTTGCTCGGGTCTATGCGGTGGGGGTTTCTGGTTTGTCATGCGCAGCTGAATAACCTGAATAACTTCTTCTCTGTTTGGAAGATAAATGCTGCACCCTTACCACCGTCACACCTACATAAATAAATGGCTGGAATTCTATATTGAAATGTAAATATTTCTATTAGAACTGTTTCCATGTTCAAAGGTTTTAGGCCGAGTTCTAAGAATATGGGGTTAAATAGAGAAGTTTAGAAATGACTAAACTCCATTCAGATATATGAAGGTTCGTTCATCCTTGCAGCAGATTTTATTAATGTTTATTTAAAAAATGATTTAAAAAAAAAAATTCATATTTAGGGATACAAATTTAAACTTTATATCCTAAAATTATTCCTATTAAACTGTCCACATTTCTTAAAAACATGGACCGCAGATGGTGGCTGTGGGCAGAAAATTGATTTATCAAACAAACAAGGCCGTTCCCCCCGCCCCTCCCCCTTGATCAACCATTTTCACGTTGACTGCAGTTCCAGAAATTCGACTGTGCTGCCGCCAAATCCCCTTTTCTGTAACATGTGCAGAATGTGTTTTGAAGCTTTGCTTGGTGACATATGGCCAGTAACTCAAAACATGTGTTTGTAAGGCCGTCTTCAACAAAAAGAGCCCCCCGACCCACTGTAGAGAGAGAGCTGCACTGAGATGCACGAGCGAGGTGCGGACCGATCCAAACATGCTGCTCGCGAAGGCGAGACGCCCAGCAAGTACAGAAATGTCACAAACACATGGCGTGTTCACGTCGGGGGTTTTTCTAGTCTTACAAATGTAAACACCCTCACACAAACAAAACCAGAATTTTTTTTAAGTATTTCTTGTTGTATTCTGATGGAATGATCAGTTACAGAAATATCTTAATCAAATGTTGCTGGTTTTCTAGTCTGCTCCCAGAAATAAGGTCAAGTGTCACAAAGTGCCAGAATGTTGGCCAAATGGTCCCTTTAGTGGTTCTGCTGGGGAATGTAAAAAAATTTTTAAAAAAAAATAGTTTTTTGGCTCTGCCACCTAAAGTTGTTGTCTGACTTTTTTTTTTAAATTTTTTTTTATTATTATTTAGATAAAAAAAAAAAAACTTTTAAGTTGTTGAGACATTCTTCAGCCGTTTTGGACAGGAGGTCAGAAAAAGTTTAAAATGACACATCTGTCTATGTGGGTTTTTTTTAACTTGTCATATCTAAGTGTGTGAAGGTGTTGAGAGCAGGACGTCTGTTTTTCTTTAACATACAAAGGTTCTGGCTGGAACCTTTGTATTCGCATGTTTCCGGGATGTCTGTAAGTGACGTTCGCAAACATAGGCAGCAGACGTCAAAACTGCTTATCTTGGCCAAAAAACCACATTCTTGCTTCACAAAAATAATCTGATGGGACGCTGGAGAAGTCTATCGTTGTGTTTAACTTGTGTTAAAATGAGTTAGTGACGACAGTGATGCTATCCAAGCGTATTTAATAATTTAGCAGCAAAGAGGGTTTTGAATGAAAAATGTTGCTTGTTTTTGTCGACACACAGTTTTGGATTAACTTGATTACAAATTTGAATCAAGTCCCACTACAAGTCAAAATAAATGGAATATAATGATGGGAAAAATGTGCATAGAAAAAAAAAATCACAGACAAGTCCTTAAATTATCTGGAGAATATATATATATATATATATATGGACAGCAAATAAAAAATGTACTTTCAGATGCTTTGATTCATTCATTCATTAATTAGTTACAGTTTAAGGCCTTGAATAAAACATCCTTGTCCTGGTCCTGGAGTTCCCTTCAACAGGAACTTCATCAATCTGGATTACTGTAATCGAGTTGTGACTGTTTATGTTTCGAAGAGAAGCAAACATTAATTGGGGTGTGGTGTGACGCCACTTCCTCACAGTTTTCATTGAAGAAATAATAGAAAGCCCCGGTCCCTTCCAACTCACGCTCACAAAGTCTCTTTTGGAGTAAATATTGTTCATAATTCCACAAGTTTGATAAAAAAACCCAAAACAAAACAAAAACAACATTTCTCCTTGTAGTTCATGCCCCTCCTTCAGACCTTCCTCCTTACTGGGGTCCAAGGCCTCCCTGTGTGCTTTGGCTGTCGCTGTTGTCCCCTCCCCAAAGTCGGTAGAACTGACTAAAGTCCACGTAGGGCGGGACCCTGCCGGTCTCGTCGGGCTGCACTGCTTGGCTCCCTCTCTGACGAAACAGGCTTCCATCCCCCGAGCTGGAGCTGGAGCTCTGTGTTTGGGTGTTGGTGGACTGCAGGGTGGCTGTAGGGCTCTGGCTGCTGGGATGAGAAGAGGAGGAGGAGGGCGGGGAGGAAGAGAAAGTTGGGTGGTGGGGAACAGTGGAGGAGGAAGAGGAGACGGCAGGTATGAGGATTGGGATAGACGAGGAGAATGGGGGAAAGAGGTCCATGTCACGAGTGGAGAGACAAAACAGAGAGGTGGAGAGAGGGAGGGGAGTCCGGGGAGTGGTGGAGAGAGAAGAGTCGGAGATAGAGAGAGGGAGAGGGGAAGGAGGGGGTTTGGGAAGGGGGAGTTCAATTATAGGCTGCAGAATGTCAACAGAGGCTTGGCTCGCGGTCGGGTTCAGCATGCTAACGGAGTAGTGGAAAAACGACAGGCAAAGATGGAGAGTAGGACACAGGACGGAGAACGACAAGCCAGGCCAGTTAAAAAAAAAAGACAAACAGAGATGTGAGTCAAACAGCAAGAGAGAGAGAGACTGGAACTTACAAAGGAGGAGGACCTGGATAGTTATCCCTCAGGGGGACTAAATAAAGACCATTTGCACAGACAGCAGCCATATTCAAGTGCTACTTATCATTAGCTACAGTCAGCTATACAAGAGACTGAACAGTAAAGAGGCTGGCAAACACTTATCCTGTCAGGTAAAACGTATATAATAGGGATGCAAACAATTAATCACATCGCAATTATCCACTAATTTCTAGTTTCAAATTATTTCCAATCGATTAGCTTAGACCTCCTTTTAGTGTTGTAGTTTGACCGCCATCCAGCAGAGGGCGCCGCTGGTCATTTTTACTCGAAGCGGAGCCACTTAACACAGGACTCAAGATGGCGGTGACATAGAAGAACGGGAAAAGAAACGATCGCAACAGAGCCTCGCGAGGGTTGGAAATGCACTTTATGCGGTTCTGTTTTGAAATATAAACACTCAACAAGCTCTTTGACTTATTACCTTAATAGCGGAACTTCTGTCTATCTCTCTGTTCAAGGAGGATTAAGTGTTTCACATGTTTTATTATTTTCATGTCTTATTTTTCTATTCGGCAACCTAACTAGTTACTGATTTGGTATGGTTTATAAATACATCTGAGCTAAATAACGTGAGCCACAGTATTTAATACAACTGACACAAAATAATCTTTAAATTTACTCGTTTTTTTAAAATTTAATTTCACCTCATCAAAAATGTAGCCCCATTATCTTGTGAAAAACCGGTCGCTTCTGTTGATACAAGAGAAAACCCAGGTTTTAAATAAGATGGCCACTTATCAATTACTCATTAGTCGATCGGAATGATTAGTTAACTTTAGATTAACTCAGTCGATAACTTGCACTTCTAATTATTACAATAAATACAGCCGCTCCATTTTAAAATGCTGATCTAAAATTAAATAAACTAAAAACCAATTTAATACTTCACATCTCATATCCTGACGTAGTGTGTTTTGCACTGCATCAGAAACTGAAATTGAAAGAGGCAAGTCTTAAATATTCTCCAAGTGTTTTTTTAAGTTAGTGTTGAGTTTTGATGACTCACTTGAAGTAGAAGGTGATCAGAATAATCTCAGTTTTGCATAAGCTTGTTTACAGAGTGACTCTGCCTGTGCTGAGGTTCCCTGCAGCACAACAGTCTGCCATGAGTCACAGTTCCAGTTTAATCCCAACGCAACAGCAGCAGACAGGAAAAATTAGTGATTATGAAAGTGAAGAACAGCTGTCATACTTTGGGTATGAGGGAAGTGAATCGCAGTCAGAGCTAAATTATACGCAGGAAGAACAGTTTGGAGAGAAATTGCTGTTAATCTGCAAGCTAATTTAGAATGGAGTTAGCATATCAAGACGCAGATTGCCACAAATGGCACTGGACACAAACCAAAACCTTGGAAGTTTTGAGTTTTTATTGTTTCCTAACTAAAGGGTTCTGTCAAGCAGCTGCTTCCTGCTTGATCTTCCTGAGATCTTCCTTCTTGTTCTTCTGTGCCATTTTCTCATATGCTGCTTGTCGGTCTTGCAAAAAAGGACCACAGCAAAAATGTACACTACCAGTTTAAACTGGATAAGATGTTCCATGTCGGACTTCCCCTGATAGTGTCCAGCATTAAAACACTTTTTAATGCAAGTTGCTATGTTGACATGACATGTCCTGCAATTAAACTAAGTATTTCATGGTTTTTCGCAAGTAGTTCAAAGTTTAAACTGGTATTGTTGTGCATATTTGGTATAAACTAGAGGTGTGCCGATCGATCGGTCACCGATCATAATCGGGCCAATTTTTGTGAAAAAGTGCATGATCGGTGATCGGCGATCATTGGCTCTTGTTGCCGATACCGATCATCTCATTTCCAGCCTGCCTGTGCAGCTGGTCTCCTCTTTCCTTCACTCTGCGCAAACGCGCAGCAACAAATCCTAAGCGATGTGTAACTACGCACTGAGTGAATGGGGAAGTTTGCGTGTTGCGGCGGAAAATTGAAGCACGTCAAAATGCATCAACACAACGAAGCTAATACAACATAAAAACAAAGCCATACTTGACGGAGTTTGGCTACATCGAGGCTCACTGCAGTAAAAAAGACATACGGAGGATCAGATAGCAGGTAAAGCAGCGCACAGCTACAAACACTCACCCGGATTAGCATGACGGTCAGAAAGCTAAACAAATAACCTGCAAAATTATTTAAGTCTTCGAGCTGCGATGTAAGACGCTGGTTCTGCTCTCGCTGTTGAACCGCTGCTACGAGCTACAGGTAGTAATATTTCACAGACGGAGCTTCGCTTCTGCTCCACCTGGTAGTGACTCTCACACCGAATCTCTGATTAAAGCTGCAGCATCTAACTTAAAAAATAAATTTTACATACGTATTAAAGCTTTCGCTGTCATAACATGACAGATAATCTCTAAAAAAAATAATCGATCTCCTCCCTGATCTGCATAATTACTCCGCTCAGTCAGAAACAGCCAATCAGAGCTAGCAGTAATCAGCCAGCCGCCATGCTAACAGGAAGTTTTCATTCAGTAACTCTGGATTGTTTATTGTAATGGAACCTGTTTTTGCCTTTGAATTTTTTTTTGGCAATGTTGAGAGGTTTTATTTTGGCTCTTTGTATTATTTAGCCTCTTCAGAGCCTTCATATGTTATCAGTCTGTTAAAGATAGTATTATCAATAGCAGTACAATTTGCACAATGCCTGTTTTGTTTAGTTTTCTTCTTGAAAAAAGTTATTAAAAACAAGTTTTTGTCTAAACTAAGGTGAATTCATGGTTCCTTTTTCCACATAATGTAACCGGTAGTGTTTATGATAATAATAATAATAATAATAATAATTATGTGATCGGTATCGGTGATAGCCCCTCATGGGTGATCGGTATCGGTATCGGGAGGAAAAAACCTGATCGGCACATCTCTAGTGTAAACTGTAAACAAATGCTCCCCAAAAGAATGGCAACGCTCTCCTTTTGTAATAAGGTGACAGCAGGTTTCACCAACTCAAAATTAAGACTTTTTAAGACCATTATGAATGAAGTTTAATACCCATATCGTGACAGAAATGCTACTATTTGTGAAAATAACTAAAAATCTTGTTATCCCTCATCTTTTTCCTATTTGTCATCATAGCTGCATCTACAGCTTTTTTTCTTGTCTTTCTCAGCTGTAGTTCCCTGCATAGTAACAACTTTGTTGCAATAAAAGTCTTAAATAGGTCAGACTGGTGCTTGACTGCCATGTTTGACCACAGAAGTGAGCCAATGGTGAAGATGATCGTCGCTCCCCCAACTGGTGATAAATTTGCACATGATTGACGCGAAAATGCTAGCTAGCTAGCAGGGGTATATTAGCAGCTATATCGGTAGCTGCAACCGCCTCAAGTCACAGATGAAGATGTTTGCATGTGATAAACTTCTGCCTCACAGAAAAGTCCCATGAGAAAAAAACTGAAAAACTACATAGACTATATCAAATGAAATAATCCTGCCACGACAAAATTTAAGACCTGTCATTAACATATTAATGGATAACTTAATTTAAAAAAAAATGAATTTAAGACATTTTAAAGCCTGCTAACACCTTCTGTCCTCCTCTACTTGCTCTGCAGGGGGCGGTACCACTCATTAAGAAGCACTAGTCTATACAATGCAATGCAAAATTCAGGATTTTTTTTTTTTAACCAACTTTATGCAGGTTTTTTTTTTTTTGCAAATTTATTTTAAAAAAACTACTTGTAATCAGCTCACCTGCATCAATATTTTGCAGAACCTCCTTTCCCTGAAATAACAGCAAGTCCTTTGTCAACTGTAGTGAAGTTGAGTACTTTAACACATCTAAAACTATTGTGTTTGACATATGATATGTGTAGGAGTATTATTAAATATTACAATACCCGTTTTCAGCTGCAAAATGATAAGCTACCCAGATCAACCCACAGCGCAAGTGTGAGGAAGTAAAAACTTTACCTAAATGTAAATAAACACAGCCGCGGAGGCTGGAGGCAGGGGAGTGAAAATCAAGCGCACCTTAAAATAAATACAGCAGAAGAAGAATTAGGAAGTCTAATCTTGCTTATTTAAAATACACTTAAAATAAACTCGCCCACAACCGTAGAAACAAAGAAACAAAGACAAAGGTTGAGCAAGGAAAACAAAACAGCGGCGTTTTGAGAAGAAGGGAAAAACAAATAGCAACGGAAGGAGAAAGTCAGCAGGGAGTTAAAAAAGCCAAGCTTACCCCGGTGTGGGGGTGCCTTCCTCCAGGGTGGAGGCGGTGTTAGTCCCGTTGGTCAGGGTGCTTTGAGACGGCATTACCAGTGAGAGGGTCACACTAGTTTTACTGGTGCTCTGGCTGTTGGAGTACGGTACCGAAACTGGATAAATTCGCCCGCCTGGAAGAGGTGCAGGAGAAGATGTTAAAATCTGTGGCAAAACGTCCCAGTTATTCATATTTTCCACTCCGTTTAAAAGTGTTGATGGGTTGCTTAAACGTGGAAATGGGACATAATATTTTAACATTTTCTCAAAAATATTTCCATACAATTAAACAGTGATGAACAGCGTGCGATTTCAGTGAAAAGTTGCTTCTTGGTAATGTGTTAAAAAAAATGAGAAGGTTATTTTAACCTTTTTTATTCTTGGCAACACTGATAAGAGTCGTGATTTCATTTTCTCAAGGCCCAGAACTAAACACTAAAAACAACTGTAACAATCGGAGCGATCCAGGAAAAGAACCTGCTCTGAAACTCAGAAACATTCTGCAGCGAACACGACGACATTCTTCAGACATAAACATATGTACTTCAGTAAGGAATGTTTTGATTCATCTCAAAGATGGAACACGCCGAACGCAGGATCCTGTATTTATGAAGCATGACTATGACAAACAGAAGCAGGCTAAAACAGGAGTGAATGAAAGCAGCTGACAGTCTTTCATTTTTATAAATTATGAATCAGGGTTTAAACTGTTACTGCATTCAAGTAATTGTCCCATGAGACCGAGAAAAAACATTAGTACAATAATATTTATATCACAGCATTCAAACCACGTTTGCCTGGAGCTGGTTTCCTTCATTGACATTTGTTATTCCCCTTAAGACAAAGAAACGCACTGTACTGTGTTAAACAGCCAATGAGAGTAGATAAAGTACAAATAACTAAAAGTCGGACAGCAGCTGTAACTCGTTTTGCTCGTACACTAAGAGACATGCTACGGCTAATTAGACCGTTAGCATTCAGTAAATATACAGTAAAGACAGTTGTTTTTTAAAACATAATTAATTGGAATTTATCGTTACAACAATTAACTGAAATTCTTATGATAAGTAACGATAATTGATAAGATACTTATCACCTGACTGGTCCCCGATTGGTCCAAACACACATACATGAACCCCAATATTAAAATCCCAACTTTTTGTGAACTGCTGAGTACAAATACAAGAAACTGAATGTTGATTTTAACAGACCTTATATTTGCTCATTTAAAAACAAAACTGAGAAAAAAAAAGTCTAGACCTTACATAGCGGAAACTTAAGATATTATTTAGCAAGAGGTTGTTAGCTGAGTTTGCAAAAAATAAAAGCTAACCATCGTATTTAAATGGTGCAAGTAGGAAATCGGCAATAATAAAAAGAAAACCCTGCAGTTTTGTAGCCGTTGTAGAAGTCTTTAACCTTCCCAGAATTTTCTCCAATGCGGTGGAACGGGAATTTTCCTTCTGAGAATAACACTTTCTACCTTGTGTGGGCGTGAGCGCGGCGTCCGCCAGCGGGTAATTGATCGTGCGAATGAGCAGGGTCATGTCCTCGTGCCGAGAGCAGAAGGCCGCTCTCTGGCGGCCGGACACGAAGACGTCGTGGTGAAGCCTCTTGACCCGCTCCACCACAGACTGAGCCACCGCCTCCAAAGTGGTCTGCTGGGCCAGCTCAGCCGCTACCATGGCTACAATTTCCTACGAAGGAGAGGGGAGACAATTAAAAAAAGAATAATAGCTACATCTGAGACGACAAGAGGAAAAAAAGACTTGAACGCCAAAGTGAAAAAGACGTTTCATCTGAGGCTTGAAGAGCGAAAAGAACCAACAAAAGAACAATAGCGTTATTGCTAACCTGGTTGACCTGTTCCGGGCCGTGGGCAGACTCAAGGGCGTTTATTAGACCCTCTGACATCAGCAGCAGGAATCCTGTTACACCGTCCAAAGGGTGGCTGCCATGGATCTCTGGCTCAGAGATGATGGGCTTTGCCTTGGCCGCACTAACGGAGAGAGACAGAGAAGCGTGAGACGAAGACAAGAGAGGACAAGGTTGGCAAAATACGAGTGGAAACAGAAAAACCAACAAAAAAACAACAATTAAAGTCGATACAGCAACAGAACATTAGAGGCTCGACATCAACACCAGTTTATTATATTGATCCAAAGAATGCCTTAAACTTTTTTTTATGAACTATATTGGATGTTCTGCTCTTTCCTTGATAGCAGTAAGGAGATAATTCAATACAGATTCCATTCTGTGTCTGATGGGGGTTAAAATTTGAATGATGCGAAAGTATTTGGATATGATTTGCCTGGATATTGGATAACAACAGGAAATGAGAAAAAATGGGAGTTTGTGTGTGTGTGTGTCTGTGTGTGTGTGTGAATAAAGCACTTTAAAGAGGCTTGGCTCTGGTACGGTAATGACGGCCATGAGAAGAAAAGGTAGAGATGAGAGATTAAACACTTTCTAATACTTCCTTAATAGTCACAGCATTGATTTCATGCAACAAGAGTTTACAGACAAGGAGTTTAACGATGCGTCTTTCTTCCGGGGTGGAATCATTATATAACATTCAACATCTGTGGTTTTCTTAAAATAATTGGCTACACAGCTTTGAATTCCTTATGAAATTTCTTCAACCAGCAAAACATGATGTAATCTCTCTAGGGAAATTCCTGGAGAGATTATTTCCTCATGATGGACGGAGAATGTGATGATCAAGAAAACACACACGCCAAAAGAAAGGCTCTGCTTCAAGTTTCACTGAAATTTGCATCAAAACAAAATGCCTTCTGGGTAAAAACAAAAAAAAAAAAGGACAAAAATTGGATGTATGTTTGTTAAAGTCAAGGTGAGGTTTTCAAAGCTAAGAACACAACAACAGCTGTGAAGCATGGTGGTGGTAGCATCATGCTGAGGGCCGGTTTTGCTAGCATTTGTACCGGAGCGTTGAACAAAATGTATTATATTCAAGAAAAAGAAGAAGAGGACTTATCGGCACCTTTAATCAAAAGGTAACGAGTTTAAATGTGGACCTAAACGGTTCTCTAAACTTGTCATTATCTTGGAAATTATTTACTTTTTCCCTCCATTTTCCATAAATTTCAACATCCCACAGAAGGAAATGTATCAATCTTCTTTTTGCAAAGGATGCATGTTTTTTTCTTTAGTTTAGGATTCAAAAACAGAAAAATTGGGTTCTTTAAAAAAATTACAAGAAATTTTCTGAAGTAAGCATTTAACAAAACTTTCAAGTTGTCAAAACAAAAGTTATTGTAACATTTGCAGCTGTATGGTGTTATTTAGCTGGACTGAAGGCAAATATGGCTCCTAGGATAAGAAAGGATCAACAGCTACAAAAATCATGTTGCTCCTCTGACACTATCAAAAACATGAGTGAATATCTGTAAGTATCTGAGCCTCTGGGTGAAATTTTGCTCCTGTGTGGATTAGAAACATCAGCAAATTCAAATCTGTAGATAAATGTCTTGCTTTTCACAATCAGTCAAGTTGTATGCTGTGTTACAGTAAACGTGAACACATGTCGGTGGTTTCTCAGAAATGGACAAAGCACAAAGACAACACAACCTGCATGAATCCATGTAAACGTAGTCAGATAGCCGACGGCAGGCGTCACCTGAGCAGATCTATCTCAGAGTAGTTGATCTTCACTCTGCTGTCTCCCAGCCGCCTGGTGCTGCTCTGTCCAGCGATCTGTCCCGCTTGCCGTATTCGAGCCACGTCCACACCTACGACACAGGAGACACGCTGTAGACCACAGTGGAGCGGGCATTAAACACACACACACGCACACGCACACACACACACACACACACACACACACACGCACACACACACACACACACAAACACACGAGACGAATCATAAGGAGCAGAGGAAGAACGAAAGCAATGAAAGCAGCAGTAAACGGAGGTTGGGGAAATCAAATCAACACGAGTTTGCAGGATGACTTTTCTCTTGTTTTGAATCATTTATCATTTTCTCTCTTCTTCACTTTGTGTTTCACATTAAATCCCAATGGAAAACATTTATGTTTATGTTGTAATGTGACAAAATGTAAAGAAGTTGTGTAACGGCCACCAGGCTGGACTTGCTCCCCTTGCCTGGCGCTGGATGACCCCTCAGGAAACAACCTGAAGGTAAAGGCTCTCACATCACACATTACACTCATGTGACTGATCTGGAACGTACTCACAGCACTTCACTTGTTCCACATGTTATTATTCAAAATGTAAATTATTCTTTTTTTAAAAATAAGACGTCACATTTAATGTAAATATTCAGTCTTTGCTCAGAAATGATCTGAATTAAAAGCCTAACTAAACAATGAAAAAGGACTAATTATAAATAATTATGGGTCCTAAACAGACCATAATCAGCCATTTCCTTGTCAGATTTTGGTTTAAAGTTATGTTTTAAGTTACTAACACAATTATTCTAATTCTGAATGGTCCAGCTAGAGGTACAGCTGGAATCTGAGAGAGAATTTGTGAAGGAAGTTAAAGTTTAGGATGATGTCAACATCAAACACAAAATAATTCAGCAAATTGCAAGTGGCGACCAGCAAGAATCGGGTCAAAAGTAAGAAAGATTTGGTGGCTGTAATACCAGTGAAGATATCAGTTTTTTTATTGATCATAGAGAATGTTAGAAATAATTTTCAACATGAACATTTTAAATAAAACTGAGTTTTTTTCTAAATTGATCCTCTTTTTGAGAGATCCCTGACTCAATGTCAACCACAAGCAAACTTGGTTGAATGAAAACTATTTTTCATTTCAATAATAAATATAAATAGTTCATGTAACAACTGAAAGAAACCGTTAATGAAAAGGAGCAGAAAGAAGAATGAAGTGACACTATCAGCCCCTTAAAAAGAAAATCAGACATTCAGCTCAGAAGATTGTTACAGATGGTTTTCAAATACACAAAAATTATCCAACTAAAGATGATTCAATGCTATATCGCTTCATCAGAATGGCTTTCAAATTTATTTTAAATGCAGAAAAGTATTAAGGCCCTTTTGTTCCATAAAATGACAGCTTTACTTGAAAAGCAAAACATTTTATCTATTTGTTTTACTAGTACTAATAAAAATAATTTGCATTTCTTCACGTTTAAAGTTGAAATAGGGTCTTTGTGCCAACATTTAAATGACTTATTGGGCCCCAGTAAATAACTGACTGCAGCCTCAGTCCAAAGCAACATTTCTGTAATATTTGATTTAATTTAACAAAAAAAAACAACAACAAAAAAAACCCCTCATACCTTATCTTTTGTTATGCTACAAATGTTTAAAAAAGTGACAAATGTATTTGTTGGGTTCAGGCTGGACTTCTTAGTCCTGTTAAAGCCTGTTGTATGGAACAAACTGTTCCTTCAGCAGAGCTCGTTATGAGCGTCGATGTGAGACGCTCTGTGCTCCGTTGAGAAACGTTGATGCCAAAATGGCGATCCTGACGCATTCATTTTCACATTTCCACCACATCACAGACGTGAGCACGTCAACGCGCCTCACCCATTGCCGCCAGTCTTTGTAGCTCGTCTTCGTTGTCGGTGCTGTGTGGCCGCCCGATCTGGAGGACCTGGTTCTGACCGTCGCTGCTGGACTTGCACAGCAGAACCCGGTTTGTACCTGAAGGCACAAACAGAATTTTAACGACACGTTAAATAAGTGTTGATCGGGTCAGCACAATCTGATATTTATGAATCTGATATAAAAAAAATATATAAAAATACTGTTTCTGTTGGAGACATCGTGTCCTGTGGTGTGAAAAAGTAATTCCTCCCTTCTGCTTCTATTTGTCGTAATGAAAGATCATTTTAGCACCAGACAAAGAAGTAACTTTATTACGTAAATCAGGATTTACTCTAAGGAAAGCAAACTAAACCAAAGTGGTTGTATGTAAAGAAAGGTGAGTTTTCTAGCTGCACGCTTTTAACTAGACCATCTCAAAACCTTTGTTAGTTCTTTTTAAGTGTTAAAATAACATATGAAGTTATATTTTACACCAGATTTAACAGCAAGCACAACTTACAAAATGATCAACTTTTGTTTCTTTTTCCAATTCTCTTTTTTTTTTCTTTTTAGAATGATTTATGTTTTTACACATATGAATTCAACATCTTTGTTCATGGCTGAGAATGTTGAATCCATCCATACGTTCACAAACTTAAACATTGCGATGATTGGTTTTCACTATTTACCATTCAGGGATTTAAATTTGGGAAATGCACAAAAAGAGCAAATTCTGGGGAGATCCTAAGAAAGACAAAAACACAAAAAATGTAAACGAATGCGACTTAAATTAGACGAATGACAATCAAACAGCTGCAAAATATCTAACAATCCATCTTTAAAAATATACCAGTCTGCAGTCTTATTGCAAAAGTTATTCCATCCATGCTAAAAATTTCAAATGATGTCATAACAGACTTTTTGATAAGATCGCAAAGCAATTTTTTAAATGTCACGGTGACCATCAAGATGTTTTTTGACAAATAAGAAAAGAAAATGTGTTTTCCTTTTGGTCAGCAGCACTTAACTTTGTCTTGGAAATCTCCTGTTTTTTCCAGCCCTCCTTATTGCTGAGTCATTTAAAAAAAGACCTTTAGAAAGAACTGCAGTTTATCTACCACTGTGGGGAAGTTTCACTACAGCTTCATGTTATTTTCCATTAATAAATAATAACTTATCGGATCGTTATTGGCCGACACCAAGCCTCAGATATCTGTATCGATACCAGAAGTGAACAAAGTGGATCAGTGACTTTCTTTCTCATCTGCTCTGAGGATGACATACTTATTTATTCATTTTTTGATCATCTTAAAAAATGTCACAAACAAGCAGAGCTGAAACCAGCATGTTAGACGTACTGAATCTTAACTGAAAACGACTGGATAAAGTTCACAACGCTTTGAGTGGAGATGTTTGTATACGAGAACTGACTTTAATGTCTAAATCAAAGCAGCTCTGCTATCAATACTGCAAAAACGATTACAGGGTCAACATGCCTCATAGAGCAAAGAAAAGACACTTCTGCTGTATCATTAAACTTCACTGAAAAACTTCATCTGAAGTTACTTTGAAACAGGCTAAAAAAAAAAAAAAAAAAAATTGGTCTTCTAGCTGGGGAAGCATAAGACAGATCAATGATTAATTAACTTTTAAAATTACATTTCTGGGTCAGTAAGCAGATGCTACATGCAGGTCCAGAGCAACCAACAGATTTCATATCCCTAAACTGCCTCAAGCTGTGTTGTAACGTTCTAATCAGCCGAACAAGGCCAGTCAATGCAGCCAATTTGCTTTATGTCAATCACAATCAGGCTTCTCTGTCCTCAACTGGAAAAAAAAAAAAAGAAAAAAAAAAAAAAAACATCCGCCCTCTTGTCGAGCAAAGTTTTATGTTCATGTGAGCAAAAATGTTGAAAGTTAATGTAGCACAGCTTTCCGCTCCACACGTACCCGGCTCTGATGTGTTCAACGCAGACAAACAGCTGGGAGTCATTTACAAAACGCACTGATGTCTCGGTTCAAACCTTCCTGCTAAACTTTGAACTCCTGACCCTCCCAGCGGCCATAGCTATATATAAGGAATCAGTTCTAAACATAAGCTAGCACTTTTTATTTTTATTTTTGCTACATACTGCATTAGTCACTAAGTAAGCAAGATTTTTTTTTTTTTTTTGTAACTTCATCCAAAATCAAATACAGAGTCAGAATTGGATCTAACTCTGACTTCCTTCAAAGTTTGATCCAAACTAAGGAACAATCTCGTCTTTTGCGTACACGCTAATGACTTTATAAAGACAAACCGACTGGGGCGTTAAACAAACCTGTCCGTCAACGCTCTTTATTTTTACAGCTACTTCCCTAACATGCTCTGTGTCATACTGTATGTCATTATTTATTAACAGCTGAAATGTCTGTTCTGCATCTTCAGGCACTGGGTTGGTATTTGCTCAAACACTTGTGCAATCAAGCAAAGTTCCCCAGCTTCACGCAGTCGCCTGTAGGATCTGCTTTGTGGAATGACAGCAGATCAACTGACAATACATCTACTGATCTATGTCTCGTCTACGCCAGATTAAACCTTCCTTTAGGTTTCCAGGACAGACAGAGACTGAAAACCGTCGGGATTGTTGAACGTTTGTGCTCAGTAGTTTGCTCACAGTCTACGTTGTGTCTCTGTTTGGGAAGTTTCTGCACCTCCACCACCAGCGCCGGCTCTGCTGCGGCTGAAACACCGAGAGTCAATCACAGCTAATCTGTGACACCTGGAGCAGTTTGGTACGTCGATGGCTCAGGGGATCGGAGGGTTTGTCCTGGAGCAAGTGAGCTGCAGCGACACCAAGAGTGTCACACACCAAAACTGAGCAAAACCACTTCAGTCTAGAAAGCTAAAATGCACCAGTTGGACATTATTTTCCCGATGTAGATGAGAATAAATCATCTTTTCCATCAGTACATGTCACATTTTAGATAACAGACAGACAGAAACGTTGTAATAGTTCTAGAATATTCTAAATAACCACAAAAACACATGGTATTCTGGTTTTTTTCTTTTGCAATGACAGCAAACTTTGACTCAACTGATACTGAAAACACAGTTTGGATTGAAACTCTGAATGTTTAATTGATCCCTTAACTAGAATTTAAGTTTCACTGTAATGTTTATATCAGATTTTCTGTACATCAAACGACTCAAATCTGCATCAAGTCTGACATCTGCTGGTGGAAAGCAGGAAGTATTCTTCTTTTTTAATGATCCTTTGCAGGCAGATACTGCCTCTTTAGTGCTGCAAATAAACAAATACCTCTCAGAAAGTGTAAAATTTTAAATAAATAAAACATGCATGCATACCAACATTGGCGATGTAGAGCTTATTGTTGAGAATCAGAGCCACCACAGCCGTAGCGCCTCCTGACACCTCCTGCTCCAGCTCCTTCAGGCGCTCCTGGACCTTCTGACTCTGAGGACAGACAGACAGACAGACAGACAGAGAGACTGTGGGACGGCACATTCTGACCAGCCGGGAAGCATTCAGAGAAATAAAAATAACAGATGATGACGGTAGGAAGCCGGAGAAACGGAGACGAAAGAAACTGAGAAAATCAATTTTAAAAAAAACAGACAGGATAACTAGAGATACACCGATCGGTCGCAATATTGAAAAAAGTTCTAGACTTGGTATCGGTGACAACATGCCTGATCCATAAGCAAGTGAAACCCAATGCAAAAAAAATAAAAAATAAAAAATTCAAGTCGACTGAAACAATCAGGAAACAGTAGAAAAACAAGAAAAACTACGAGTGAAGGAGAGCTCGTTGCTCAGCCTCAGACTGATGAGGCCGTAACCTGATGTTCTTATGTACATCACTGCTTTTTTTGTATCATAAAGTCACCTCTCTATGTGTGCATACCTCATTGTGTGGCAGGAGGAAGTTGGACAGGTGAGCCTTTTTAGCCAAAGCATCACCTATTGTATTAAAGTAACTCTCCTCCACCGCCTCAAAGGCCTGAAACAAAGAGAACACGTATTACAATCCACTCAGCGGCTCCGTAGCACATGAGAGGAGCTACAAAAAAATGATAAAACTGCTAAATCAGAAGCAAAAAAACTCAACGGATAAAAGGTTTCACAGAAGAGATGTGACTCCACAGACAGACAGACCAGTAAACAGTCAGAGACCTGAATGAGGATCCGGCGGACGTCACTGTCTGTGTGACTTGAGTTGAGCTCCCCGAGTAGGAGTTCAGCGGTCAGACACTGGGCTGCAAAGTCCGCCACCCTGCTGCCGTCATAGCCGTTAAAAACGCCATAGAGGAAACAGTTCTCGCCTCTGATTGGATGACAAAGCGCAAAGAACATGAGCAAACGATCGTTTTGAGAGCAGTAATGCCATATTCAAATTTAAGTCCAAAAGGAATTACAAAAAAAAAAATAGTTAACAGCTTGATAATGATATTTAACTAGCTTGATAACTTTAAGGAGTTAAATTTTTCGAGTAAAGTCCAATGGCTTTATGCTTTGGTTATCCAACTTTGATGCCACCTTACAGTAGACTGCAAGATTCATATGACAAGTTTGAACCAACTTTTGAAAACTAACCCAAAGCTAGTCCTGGATAACATAACCAGAATGTTTAGCTGCCTAAAAATAATTACTGCTGGAAAAAAATAAACAAATAAATTCAACATGAAAGTAATATTTGACATAAACAAGGTTTAATGCATCTTCATTACATTCCAAATACTTGAGTATTGTTTATATTCATAAAAAAAACCAAATATACATACAACTTAACTTTATTTGGGTCTCTGAGTTTTATATAAATTGCAGTGTTTGCAAACATAAAAAAAAAAAAAAAGAAAAAAGTCTTTGAGGCCCCCAGAAAAATTGCCGCCCTGGGCTACCGCCCCTGTAAGCTCTTTGTAAAGTCTGTAAGAATATTTACCATCTGAAAAATACATCTGTTAATTGGAGAAGCAAGGTTACAACCAATTCATACTGAACACTACCCTAGCAACTTCTGAAAAGAAAATGTTTCACGATCAGCTGAAGCGCACCAACCTCCCCCTCATAGCTGCTCTATCTTACACACCTCAGCCTGAGATGCCTGTCCTCCATGGGGTGGCTCTGGGCTCCTTTACCATCCTGGCTGTACACACAGTTGGGCGCCACTCCGACGCCACACATCTCACACAGAGGCAGGTCATCTGTCCAGCTCTGCTGCTGCTGCAAGCATAAAAAAAGAAAAGAAGAAAAAAAACAGCACAAGATGTGTAAATATTTGTTTATTTTAACTTTTTATTTCTAAATGACATGTCTGCTCATGTAATATGTTTAACTACAGCTATTTTAAAAAGCAGGAAAATAGAGTTGAGTGCTAAACCGAAACTCCCCCAGGTGTTATGATTAAGTAATAAAATAGTACAAGTCTACTTAGCTAGTTCGCTGTAAAGAAATAAATAAGACCAGAAAAACACGGTTCAGTGGCATTACTGCGCCACTGAACAGAAGGAGGATAATCACTCCTTCTGCTTCTTGTTAACTCAAGTATATTTATTTTTCCAGTCGTTTTAAAGTGTTGTTGGTTAGCTTACTGTTAGCAAGGCACCTAATGAGCTCTGCTAAAAATAGCTGCAACTGGCATTATTAAAAGGCAATAATTGCCAATGAAAGAGCCAAAGTAAGCAGCAAAAACCCCCGCGAGACACAAATGGGGTTAAAGTAATGTCCATGAGGAACATTAGCTGCCAGTGACAGCTATAAACAACACTTTTCACTTACGCTTTGCATCAAAGTCTTCGGCTCTGCCGCCATGTTGGATGCTATTTGCTGCGTTCAGGATCACGCCGCAGTGTCCGATTTGTTAACTTCGACTACACAAATGCACATTTTTTGATGTTAGGAAATTAAAAATCGCAACAAAGGCTTTTATTAGTTCTATTATATTTTTATTAGTTTTAATTCCTGATATGACTCTGTCGGGAGCTTTCTTGGAGTACATTCTGGATTCTAGTCATTAGACACAATACCGCTGCCTGTGAAGGCAACATACATAAGGTCTTAGCTTCAGTTTATTATAAACTATAATACAATAACATTTTAAAAATGTTTTATGGTAACAATTACCATAATGCGTTGTAAATGAAATACAGGGAAGACAGATCTTCAACAGTATGGAGTGGTTTCATCGTGAGTGGTTCCTTTAACAATACTGCCACCGTGTGGGATTGCAATGAACTACAACCAGCTGAGAAGAGGTCCACACCGAAGATCTTCACAGATTTTGATTTTGTAGAGGTCTTCAAATCCAGGCCTCAAGGTCCGGTGCCCCGTGACTTTTAGACTGCTTCTGCTTCAACACATATGAGTCAGATAATCACGTCAGCAGCAGGACTCTGGAGAACTTAACTAAGTTAACTAAAATTGTGAAATTTACAACAGCAAATCCTGCATGGTAGCAGGTGCAAACAGAAGGAAGTATACCACAACTTCACACCTACAAAGACATTAGCTTCTACCTAAACTGGCTAGCTTGGCAAAGAGACCATTAGGCAGACAGAAATCTGCAAAGGAGTCCTCTAATATCTGTGGCTAGTGAAAGAGTGGGAAGAAGAAAGTCTTTTCGTAAAAAAAAAGTAAAGAGAAATCCTTTCCACTGTTTTGTAAACATTGAAAATATGTGACAGAAAGAGCCCTTGAAAGGGAAGCTGGCCACAGTTGATGAGAAAAAGTAATCTGGGGACAATCCATGAAGGAAAGTAGCTAGAGGTCATAAAAGACTTGAGATTGGTGCAACTGTTAGCCTGGCTATTGCCTTCCAGCACAGTTCCACTTTGATTCGCACCGCCTTCAATGTTCTGGTTGGCATTTCTCACTCTGTCTTGGATTCCTCTGGTAGAATACCTGGCCAATCAGCGAACAGAAAGAGAAATAGTGAACGATGAATTTTTTGTGCCTTTTTATAATTGTAGTATGCCTGCAGCTTTAGCAATGGCAGCAGAAGAAGTGAAAGAAGACGTTCAGTCCGTGTTGACCATGCCTCCAAAGATTGAACGTTAACAGCCATCTCCTGTCTTTGCAGTGGGCTATGAATGTTTACAGCGCAGGCAATTTCCAGTAAGCTTCATAACATTGAACTGGTGCATTACATACAGTACATCAACGGCTAAACGTTAGCGACTGGGTAAAA
This sequence comes from Poecilia mexicana, assembly GCF_051168715.1. Lineage (NCBI taxonomy): Eukaryota > Metazoa > Chordata > Actinopteri > Cyprinodontiformes > Poeciliidae > Poecilia > Poecilia mexicana. The sequence goes on along the minus strand of NW_028263371.1, from coordinate 4,389,701 downwards.
CTTAAAGCTTCACCACCTCCAGGAAGCAATAGTTTCTTAATAGCAGAGGGTTCAGACGCTCTGTATGTAGTAAAGCATAGAACAAGGAGCTAGTTTTTACCAGGCTGGCCAGCTTGTGTAACTCTCTGGAAAACTGGTTCTTCTTTTACTCAGATGGGCTACAAACAAACCGAATGCCTTGCTTTTCAGAAATGTGTACGTAATAAAATGCGCAAACCGCGGGTCACTCCTTCCACTTCACATTTCCGCTCTGCTGTGCCAGCGAAATGAAAACCAAGACCAGAAGCCCGACATGTTTATCAGAATTTTCTTTATTTTTATGACTGAAATCAGATACATCAAAAACACACACTGTTGTTCTTAAGCCGTACCTTGCTTTGTTTAACAAATCTCACAGAGAAAACATCACACATTTCTACGACTACACAGAGGTATAAAGTACAATGTGGGTAAATATACTTTAGAATTTTTCTCTCTTTTTGTTTATTTTAGTAGTTATTGTATTGTTATCCCAAAAATAAAAACATCTCCCTATCTCAAAAGCAACATAAAAGACGAGGCATAGACAGCCCCGTCATATATATCTTATCACAATAACACTCAACAGACAATAGAATTTCTTTATCTTGTCTTTTCATGATTACTTTTTCTTTATTATACATAACTAGCGTAATGCCCTAAAATAAAGCAGAATCTCTCTGTCGAACACTGAATTATATGTATATACATATGTATATATTTATAGAGAGAGATAGGTGTACATTACTGTAGAAGAAAATAGAACAATGCGTGTTGATAAGTACTCAGGAGGTTCATGGTTGAATCCTTTTGTTGAAACAAAACCGAGATGAAGAGTTCTTTTGATAACGTCGACATGTGTGGCATTGATACTGCAGCATCATTTTGACTAAAGCTTGGTTTTGTTCACTCGGTTTTGTTCCCTCCGAGACCAAAGCCGCAGAAAATGAACTTTAGTGGGGAAAGGTTAGGAGAGAAAAGTGTAAGTTGGGACATCGGGCGTACAAGTGTGTCACCTTTGATGGTTGTACTTTGCTTGGCAGTCAGCACTAAGGCAACAATTGAACAAAAAAAACCAAACAGAAAACAAAAAAATCTGTCTCACAGACAAGTATCAGGGAAACAAAACATTGCAATAAACACGCATACACACAACACACACACACGCACACACACACACACACACGCGCGTAAATACACTGTTATTAGATACCAGATATGCTTTTTCCTGCATTAAACCGTATCTCATTAAAAATCAATCTACTCTTAATTTATTACCTGCTCTGGATGTGGGAGTTTATATAGCTAACAGTGATTTACGTTACTGAGCTGACTGTGCAGAAAACAATGTGATCAGAAGTATTGGTTTTGAAAGGGTGATAATTTCCCCATAACTACACAATCTCTGTATAGTTCCCTCCATTTTCAAACCATTTTTATCCAACTAATTCATGTATTTCAAAACATTTTACCACACCTGTTCACATCACATTCGTCTCCAAAGTGTAAACCACGACCGCAGTGCCTTCACATCCATTGGAACCCCTGGTAAAAAATGTTTAAAAAGCCCTGAAATAAATATATATTTTTTAAAGTAGTATCATCTCAGACAAAATGGGAAAAAACAGCCTTTTATGGGTATGATTATTCAGAAGAGAAAATTAAATTTCTTCAATTCTTTTTATATATGTACAAAATTACCAGTACCACACTTATTTGAACTCTAACCTTTCCTTTGGTCATTTTATACTTAATTCCTTGGGAACATGGGAACTTTAAGTTAGGAAAACACTATTTCCCGTTTCCCTGGGCAAACAGGAAGGGACATGAGCAAATCATTGCTGCTTAAGGCCTCCAGCCAGCAGGGGTCCCCCAAGAGCCACTGCAATTCTCAGTTTGTTTCTCATCACTTGTTTTTGTTGTTTTTTGTAGTTTAATTCATCAAAGATTTGAGCCAATTTATAAAATGACAACAATGCTTCTAAAATACTAGTTCTACATAATAATAATAATAATAATAATAATAATAATAATAATAATAATAATAATAATAATAGTCATAGTAACATAAGCAAGAAAGCCACCACGTTTAAATGTAAAGTGTAGTGCGGTGCAGCTGAAGAAATGTTTTTCATAGTTTCACACATCAATGCTGATGATTTAGTTTAATCATTTCTGCTTCTTTTTCTGAGCTTTTCCTCACTTTTCATCACCTCGCCACCATTTGCAAATAAATGTCAACAAGTAATTAGCAGGTTTCTGAAGGTGCTTTTAAATAACTCAATCTTTAAATAAATCCACCTTTTTTTCTTTAACTCTGCTAAGTCGGTATTGAAACACCGTACACTATACCTGACTGGCAACAACAAATGAGCAAGTGAGAGAAATTATCCAATTTCAACTCTTTGTTTACGGCTGTCACATTCTAAAACCCTTAATTCAAAGTGTTATTCAATAAATAAATAATATAAACTATAATTGGACTATTAAATGTAATTCTGCGAAGAGTCTCAGCCCTGCCTTTCGGGTGTAAACGCAAAGAAAACTTGCCATTGATGAAAGGAAAATTAATGTCACTCTTCTTATTTAAAGAAGGAGTACAACTTTCGAATAATATGAATTATCTGTCTTTGCTTACGTGTCAATTGTCAAAAATTATTCGTACCCTCCTTAATAATCAGCGAACTTTGAATGGCATTGCTGGACTCACCCCTCTTGTAATTGCTGATGACATTTTTGCATATTTCTGCTGATATTATGACAGTTAATATCTGACGATGAGCTCCACGACTTGAGGTCGGACGGATTCTCTGCCATCACCCTAAATTTAACATCCTTCTCAGATTCACTGTCAGATTCCAGTTTGGACTTGGCCGTGTCTACCGTCAGAGTAACAATTAAAAGGCTTAAAATAGGAACAAAAGGTTAATCCCAACTCCATTTTACCACCATGCACAGCAACCATGACAGTAAGGGAGGCAGAAAAACCAGTACTCCACGGTTGCCAATATGCAACAAACACAAGTGCATCTTGGAGATAGTGATTTATTTTAAGGCTTTTTAAAGCATCTTGACCAGGGGCGCTAATACGTGCTAACATATTCTAGAGATAAATCCAAACATGGAGAGAGCTTCAAGCAACACAATAAAGTCAGAAAAAGTAATTGGTACAAACTGTTCCTCTCATTGGTGTCATAGTTTCTACCTTTGCTAGAAAATCTCTATAGATCTCTACATATTTTCTACAAAAGGTAGAGAATATGGTTCTCTCACACTATTAATTCCTTGAGACAATATGTTACAGATCTTAACCCACGTGTCTGAGTTACCATGTCAACTGTCAGCCGTTGTGTCAAACAGCGGTCTAAAACAGCCAATCAGAACTGCGTGAACTCCGATTATTAGAGACCCGTAGCCAGGGTCGGTTTGAGGCAGTGGTTTTCAGTGACAGAAAACAACAAAAATATTCATTCAAATTAGAATTTTTCTCTCCTTTTTTTGTTTGGGCAACAACATCTCAAGCCCAAAGCACATCTAAACCTCGACGTCTCAGTAGTCTTGGCGCTGGTAGCCTCCGGAGCCATCGAAGGGCCCGTCGCTGTTGGTTTGGCCACCTCCGCCGCCCGGGCTCTCCAAGTCGTCCCCTCCAAAGGACGTGTAGGGCGCTCCGGCCGCATCCTGGCTGGGGTCGGTGTATTCGTGGGAGAAGAGGGCGGAGTCGGCCCCCAGCTTGTATCTCTGGAAGGCGAGGAACGATTGGCCCGCCTTTGGGGAAAACGGACGACGGAGATAGATGGAAGATGGAAGAGCAAGCAAGGGTGCAAGGGGCGTGATCAAACGGCGAGGAGACAAGAGTTCGAAGCAGTGGTGTTAAGTGAAGCATTTGGAAGAGAAGAGAAAAAGAGCAGGAAGAAAACACTGATTAGTTTGCCGGAAACCTTGGGAAGCCATTTAGTCAGTCAAAGCAGGTGACATCTGGTTGAGCTCGTCATTAGCTGCGTTTCCTTTGCGAAGGTACGGAAAAGTTTGTCCATATTCAGCTGATGTCAAATTAACACAATTTCGCAATTGTGGTGCATTCGCTAATTAACATAATTAAAATCACATGGGAATAAGTTTGTTCACATGATAAGTTGTTGAAAAACGTGCCATGCCATCATCCTCCCACTTCCTGTCGTCTTCTTCACATTTTTCGCCTGTAGTTACAGCCGGTTTGTTGAACATGTGACTCTGTTGATGTGTTTCACAAATGTGCAAAACACATCAATCTTGGTAAGGCTGAGCAGCAGAGAACGTCGTTATCTTTTTTCTGTGCACATACTTAGATGTATTTTAGAAGAAATACATACATAATTTTGAAATTTTACATTAAATAAAGTCTCAAAGCTGACACACATTAACATTCTACCCCACCTTTCACTAGAGTTACACCTGCAAACCTTTAAGAATATTTAATTAGCTATTTAATTATGCACTACTAAAAATTCCAACAAGGTACACTAAAGTTATTGGATATAATAACATGTTGACACATCAGGTTCTGGAAGTATGAATACCTCTGTCAGGTGGTGCAGGTAAAGAAAGATGAGCATGGCACTTCAATATCTCTAAACTCTGGAAAAGATAGCTTTATTTAAAAAAAAGAAATGCTAAAAAATAGAGATCCATAGATTTGCCTGAGGGGAGCGAAACACACCAAAGCCTCCTTGATCAATAAATCATGTCCTGTTGCTCATTCAACCCTGAAGTACCTCAACTGAAAGCTGAAGGTAATCCACCGACTTCCTAAATCGCTTAACGCTTCCGTCGAAAACCGGAGAGACGGAGCCGAATATTTTTTATTTTGTCTTTGATTAAAAGACAAAATGTTACTGTGCATTAATAACGTCAAGAAACGAACAGCCTTTGTTACTTTGGACCACTAGCTTAACAGTCACACATGCAGGTTTATCAGTTGCTAGAATTGTTATTAAAACGAGCCTGAGTCAGGATTCAGATTTTCACACATTCACTTCCTCTAAACACGTTCAGCCACTAAAACATGACAGGGGTGTGTGTGAGCAGCTGCAGAGGGTTCAGGTAGCAGGCATGGGAGACAGAGCAGAGTCAGACAAAAGGTTGATGTGGCTGAGGGGGGAACAGCTTGGTGTACTCCTCTTCAAACGACACGTTCTTTAGTTTCTCCATAGAGAAGAGAGTCTGAGCGCCCTGTTGGAGAGACAGCCGCACTCTGGTGAGGTCATTAATGTTCACATTTACGACGGACGTCTGGGCGACACGCATCAAAACAAGAAGAAGCTAATGGCTAACTACAACTTGGCAAGGATGTGTAAAATGTTTTCAAATAAATTATTGTATTGTTGCAGTATCTTAATTTCACGCTGGGGAAAAAAAGGAGAAAAATCCAACTTTTATTTTGAGATTATTTCAAATTAAATATGTTAGGAAATAATAATTGTTTTCAACAAGACTGCCAGTTTCAAAATGATTGGTAACTTTGACAATCACCATGAAACAAATGTAACTGAAGACTGTCTTAAATAATAATAATAAAAAAGCAATTTATTCTATAAGATGGGAAAGACAAAAGAAGGCACCTGTAAGTGTAGCCTGAAATATCTCACCATTTTTGCTAATTAAGTTTTACAGAAAGTATTTTCTGCTTTTTTTATGGTTTAGTTACATGAATTAAATCTCTCACTTAGAAAATGAATGTCATCTATTCACACGTCCCTACTGGAAGCAGGCTTTCACAGGGTGTCAAAGCTCATTCACAGGTCTGTTTTTCCTAATGGAAATACATTTTATGAAGAAGGTCGGTGCCCTCATGTCTTCTTCAGAGGTTTTTGTGTTGTTTTCTTTTGATGCAGCGCCTCCACAGGTGAAGGGGGGAACAGGTTTTTCAATTGCTTTGGATTGCTTGACACAATGTTGCAATCAAACTGAGTCTACCTGACTGTCAGGTGTAAAAACACCCTTGAATTGATGTAGTTGATTCAGGCTGACTAAATACTCTCAAATTAAACGTAGGATTTTGCTAAGCTTTCCCGTGTAACATCACGCTTCCACCAGTGTGTCTGGTCTTCAGGTGCTCTGTGGCTGCTCATGCCTCAGTGTCCTACAATCTGTGGACTAATGAGAGCAAAATGAAGCTCTTACCCAGGTGAAGATTGAGAAAAAGGAGAAGGTGATGGCCGCCCGAGCAGCGTCGCCTCCCTCTCTCAGGGGGTTGTCCTCTTGCTTGGTCACCTGCCACTGATTGGCCAAAAAGCAGAAACCCACAAACCACATGAACGACCAAAACGCTGTAAGGACGAGAAAACAGAAACAAAGAAAGGAGTTCAGACCCTGAACAAAGTGTCAACAGGATCTTTCCAATTATCATTAACTCGTTTGGGTGATGCACCATTGCTATAAACAAGACAAATTCATTTTGATTCTCTTGATGTACAAATCTCTGAGACTGAATCCCGGGGTTTCTGCTGGTCTCACCAATTCACATTGAAGATTTTTTCAAGGCCATTACGAATTAAATTTAAGAGCTGTATCACAACAGAAAAGAAAACTTCATATTTTATATAACAGAAAGTGTTTGGCAGTTCTACGAACTGGCGATAAATTTACACTTAATGATAGAGGCAAAAAAGCTAGCTAGTTACCAGCTAGTTACCAGCTAGTTAGCGGTAACCTCAAACTCCTCAAGTCTCAGAGGTTGTCTGCGTGCGACTCAAAGGTTTGTTTGACAGAAATATCCCGCAAGAAAAAAAAAAAAAAACTATGCAAAATAAACAAGACAAAATATAAGGCCGGTGATCAAGACCACTTGCATTTTCTTTTTATGAATTTAAACATTTTAAGGTCTTAATTTTGGATAAGCATGATTTAAGACTGTTTAAGAAGTTTTTAAGAATTGTGCACACCGTGGAATCAATCTGTCAAACAAAACGTTTAACCAAGGGTTGAGCAAAGCTTATGATACTCGAGTCAAGATCGCCAAGCTCAAGAAATTCAGAAACATCTGATCAGACTTCCAGCAGTTCTTTGGTTTTACTAATTTGCCAACTTTCATGGAAACATATGGTGACAAAGAGAAAGAGAGTGTGTGTGAATGTGTGTGTGTGTGTGTGCGTGGGTGTGTGTGTGTGTGTGTGTGTGTGTGCACACAGGAAAAAAAAAAAGCAAAAGGCAGTATTGTCTGTGACAGGAAGTACCTCATTAAAAAGCCTCTGTGCTTGACAATCTTGTCAGGTTGGGGGCAGAAGCAGTGCAGCAGGGAGGCAGACTGTCTGACACAGTGAAGCTCATCGCAGAGACTTGTTAGCACCAGAGGAGAAGCTGTCTGCTTAACAACCGCTTTCATTCCCCTCCTCTGTGATCACACTTTAAAAACAAACGCTGCGCCAAAGACGCTCGCCGCTGTGAAATAACGCGTTACTACGGCGATCAGCAAGAAATGCACAGAAAGAAAACAGTTCTTTTTAATCGAAACAAAAATGCAAACACGAAGATAATCAAAAGAAGAGGTCTGATTCGAGCTCTGACTTTTTTTTGCATAAGTTTAGCAGTAAGTGACAAACAGAGCTAAGAAATAAAATGTAAAAAAAAAAAGAGGATTAAAAAAATGTTTTAGTTTAGTACATTTCTGTTTATGTAAATAGAGTGCCTTCATCTTTTTTTCACAGTTTGATACAATCAACTTTAATAAGTTTGATCATTTTTCCCAATAGAACGATAAAAAGTGTTGCATGATTGAGGAAATTTTGATCTAGTTTTTATGTTTGTATGAAAATAGTAAAAGGTAAAATGTATTTTACTTTTGACTTTAATAGAGCTGTGAAATATGTGAAAAACAGCATTAAACAAAACATTTTTTTAATTTAGCAAATTTCTATTTTCTCTTTATGCAAATTTCTGTTTATGTAAAAAGGATTTTTTTCACATTTTGTCACATTACAACTATATTGAATTTTATGATTTTTCCCAATAGACCGAAAGCAAGTGTTGCATAACTGAGAAGCAGAAGAGAAATTAGATTTGTTTTTGTTATTTTTGTATTAAAATACTAAGTAATAAAATGTATTAATATTTATGAAACTTCTAACATATTTCCTTATTATTCTTTGGATGCACCTATTGAGGCATCTTTTAAGCTTTGACACAGACTCTAAATTCAATTTCGGTCTGGACTTTGAGTCGGCCATTAAAAAAAAAAAAGAATATACTTTGATCTAAGTTGTTTTATTTAATTTCTGGCTGTATGTTTTGGGTTTTCTGTAAAGCAATGCCCTGTATTTAGCGCCATCCATTTTCCTGTTAAGTCTGGGACAGCAACATGACAAAATGGAGGCTAAAGCTCATCTGTTGGGAAGAAGAAGAAGTGTGTCTTTACCTGAAATCCCGATGTCAGCCAGCACGGCCTTCTTCCGGTCTTTAACGCTGCTGATCTGAGGGAAGTAGACGTCCAGGGCCAGGAAGGCGACGCAGCAGAGAAAGGCCATGGAGCCCATGAACACGCCGTAGTTACAGGCGTTCTGGTTGCGGTTGAAGATGCAGTATTCCTCCACTTCGTTGGGCCGGTTGATGTAGCCCTCGTTGGCGATGCAGCCGAAGATCACGATGGAGAAGAGCTGAAGAATAAGAGACAAGATAAGCTATCAGGGAAACGTAGAGATAAAAACCAGGAGACGTACAGGGAGAAAAAAATGAGCTATGAGCAGGAAGTCAGGTGTCAGAATTAAAAACACTTAAAAAATTGGACCTAAAATAATAAGGACTAGTACTTTATGCACTGTTTTTAATCATAAAACATAAAAAAAGTCGTATTAGATTTTTAAAAAATCAATTTTTAGACAATACCTACAATGGATTTCTGCAACAAAATAAAAGGAATTGGGAAAAAATATTTTTTTTTTTAGTTCATTCTTAATTTATCATTAGGTTCCAAACTATTTGCTGCTTCCGTCTCCATCATCAAACAACAAGCAATTTAAAACAGTATATTCATCTTCTTTTTGAGAAAGTTAGATTGTTTTTTCAAAGTCTTGGAAATAAAAATAAAACTGTGTTTTCATTTCTTCATTCTTCATTTTCGAGAGCTGGAATTTATAAAATCTATAAAGGTTTGACTTTAAAAAGTAAAGTTTTCATCGTATTTTACTCAGAGGGAAAATGAATAAAAGGGAGTTGTTCCTCTCCACTGTCACCTCATGCTTGCTCAAGAGTTCATCACAGGTTATATTTAACAACTAACAAACCAAGACAGACTAAATCTGTTGCTTCCCATAAATAGACATTATTTGAACAAGTGATCAACTTAATATGACGGCATTTTATTGTAGCTACTTATAATTAGATTAAAACCCGGATCAAACTGTATTGGAATGAACTGCATGAAGAGAACAGTCAGACATTTTGGACATAACTGGATTGTATAATGGGAAACTGTTATACAATTTGACTCATTCATTCTCCTGCCACCAGTTTTACCACAGATAGAAAGTGATGCGTTTCCTTATTTTCAGAGCTGAAAGTAGTTATTTTCAGCGAGTTCTACGATTTACACACATTTTAAATGCGAGAAAAAACATAAAGCTAGATAAACAAAGCACTCCTGCTATTGTCTGTAATGCTGCCAGTGCATTTCCAATGATAAATAGCATCCCACTCTGTGTCTGCTGCATCAATTTGCCTGCAGTATGAGGCTAAGTGCATTGGAGGAAAAAAAAAAAAAAAAAAGCAACAGACTTATTTTCTGATGATTTTTCCCCCTCTTTGCTCCTGAAAAGTAAATAAAACGACAATGTTTCTTCCATAACTCTTCCTGCATCTCTTTTTCTCGCCTCTCTCTCTCCTTTTTTTTTTCCCCATTTCCCAAAAGGACAGATGATACAACAGGCTACAAAATGGAGTCAATACCAAGAGCAGGTTACTAAGATACCATCTAATCCCCCCTCTCTGCTCACTTCCACAGCGCAGCGTCGCAGAAACGCCCTTGTCAATATGACACCACACATACAAACAAACAGGATCCCACAACCCAGCTTTATTTTTTTATTTCAGTTTATTTATTTATTTATTTTTTAGCAGTCAGACTCATACTCCTGTTGATAAAAGCAGATCAGACAAACTCCATCCAGCTGTCAAATCCTCCTGGGAACTCGATGCGTCCGCGTGAAAGAGAATGTTTGTGGACTTTCCTGAGATGAGCGATGGACTCGTGAATGCGACCGGGAGTGTGAAGCAGAGACAGAAGGTCGGAAGTGAACCTTGAGGTTGGTGAGTGGCTCCATTTATTCAGCTGGTGTGTCGGTGTATGAGTGGAGAATGACAGCGAAACAAAAGGAGAAAAAAAAAAAACACTCATTTCAGCACAGACACCGAGAGCTCATCCTCTCATAAGCTCCATCAAAACCAAGCTGAGCACAGGTTGTGGAGTTTTGAACGGGTCCGCAGGCAAACAGTTCATTATTAATTCATTCTGAGGCACGAGTGGCTTTTATTCTGGTATTAGATGGGACTTGGGCAGGGAGAGAGAGAGAGAGACAGGATCCAAAAAGCATTTCTAGAGAAAAACATCAAAGTGACTTGTAGATGTGGTGACATTACTGTAGCGCATGATGATGTTTCACATCTACTCAGTGTTTGAGGACGAACTGCAACGTGAAATGTGTCAACATCTCTAAGGTGAAACACTAAAGATGCACTGATGTGAAAATTTGGGCTGATATCGGTATCCGATATACTGTTATAGCCAACAACCAAATTTATATATCATATGTATATATTCCTCTACACTTTTGACATCATGTAAAAACAGCTACATTGTCAACTCTATACTGTGTATAGAGTTGAGCTGAGTCAAAGCACACAATACAGTTGAAACCAGAAGTTTACATACCACACATGTGCCTATCTCCAGCTATTGTTCCAGGTGAGAGGCAGGGTACACCCTGGACAGGTTGCCAGTCTGTCACAGAGACAAACAACCATGCAGACACACACTCACATGTAGGGGCAATTTGGAAAGGCCAATTAACCTGACCTCATGTTTTTGGACTGTGGGAGGAAACCAGAGTACCCAGAGAAAACCCACACATGCACAGGGAGAACATGCAAACTCCAAGCAGAAAGACCAGGGTTGGGAATTGAACCCAGAACCTTCTTGCTGCAAGGCAACAGCTCTACCAACTGCACCACTGTGCAGCCCATTTGGAAAATGCTTTCTTGTGTATTCCAGGTTGACTGAAGAAAGACGGAATATATTTCCAATAATTTCAATACAATCGGGGACTGGAAGAGTTAGTCAGTGAGTACGTTTCCCTCCGTATCTTCATCGCTCTCGCTGAAACTCCCCCACCCCACCCCGCCCCGCTCTCGCTGTTTGGAGGATGAAACTGACACCTGAATCTACATAATGTCTTCTTCATTAGGGACGGAGAGGATGAAGAGATTGCGGAAAGAATGCAGGGATTGTGGAGGCAGGAGGGATATGGAGGTGGTGCTATTTTTAGCACGCCTGCATCATGGCTCCGTCCTTCCCTCCCTCCCCCACTTCGTTTTCTCCCATCGCCCCTTGTTACTGGCCTCGCCTCTGCCCACAAGCATTCTTGAGAAGAATGAGTGCGCTTCGTCACACAGATCCATGCAGCTAAATCGCGCGCTAGCTGCGTCCACTGCTTCACACAGACACAGACAGAAAACACAAAGTCACAAGCACTAATATGTTTCCCTCCTCCTCCCACACTATTCAGGACGTCGCATGATGTCAGAGGGATTGGAGAAAACTCAAAAAACAAACAAACAAAAAAATAGTCAATTTACAAAAACAATTTGAAGATTTCAACCTCAAACATTGCTAACTGTGCCACTTATACACAAGCTTGTTTGCTTGCTAGCTAGGACATATTTTTTGAGATATTTTGGATATATTTGGACAAATATATCCACAGTATAAAGCGAATTAATATAATTAACTCACTAAACATCATTATGTTGATAAGAAACTTAAGATTTGACAAAGAAGTAAAGTGGATTGGACTTCATAACAGCAGGAACTGTTCGTTCATGCTAATGCAAAGGCTATCTACTTTAGGTAGCGGAGGCTAATTCTTTTAAGTAAAAATTACTACTCTAAAACACTTGAGCAATGTTTCGGAAAGAAATTATTTGAAAACAATATATTTTTTTAACATAAACTTCACTTTTATTTCCATGTGGAATTAAGGAAGAATTTAGAGGCTTTAGAATTTTCAAAATGGTGACATGCTAGTTAGCGTAGCCTCTCGAACTCCAAGAAAATCTAACAAAAACAATCTGTTTTTGTTAGATTTTACAGTATGGGATGTAACAGGGGCTATGGAGGAGGGGGCAGCAGTTCAAACAGTAAAGATGCACACAGTGGTTTTGATTGAAGACAGAGGCTGGACCGCAGATGCAATAAGCCAAGACTGGCCTAAAGTTGACCTGTATAAAGCAATTAAACCACATCTTTTTCCTGCTAATGTTCATCCGCTGGACAACAAGATAGACTACATACAGCTGTAAACAAACATGGAGTTTATCTACATTTTTCCTGGTGGAGTTACTGTAGGAATGATCATGTGTGCAACCTCTCTTCAGAGAACGAAAGTTGCAATAAAACAGTTGGTTTGGATGGCTGATTTTGTTCAAAGTGAGACAGGATCGTCTCTGCAGGAATCACAACAAATGTGGCATCTGAACCGGAAGCAACCATCAAAACTATTTGTCCATTCCTTTCTCCTTTCGTCCTGTCTTCTTAACCCATAGCAACAACATTTAACAAGAAAATGCAGTTTTGTTTTACTCATACATATGCAAAATAGGAAAGAGTGTTGTTTAAAACTTGGAGATTTTACAGTTGTCTTTTATATGAAAAACCTGACAACGCGGCTGATTGGGATCACATGAGTGGATAAACTAAAGCACTCGGTACCCTTTTCATTTTCTGCTCCCCTCATTTCCCTCATCTAAATGAACTGATTCAGGTTTTGGTCACAAGGACTGATATGAAAACGGTGCACAAAATGATTAATTAGACACAAAGGATATTTTTGATATCATATTATCTCTTTGCTGTTTTAGTTCACACGGTGACAATGGCTACATTTTTGTATTCTAAATAAAAGTTAAAAAATTAGTCAAAAGAAGCGTCAACAATCGAGAAACTGACATTTTGGTTGAGTTCAAGTCACATTTTACATGATCACCCCACAACAACATTTGACAAATGATGACTGTGGATTGTTTTCAACTTTAAAAAAAAATTGAACACGCTCAAATATATGTTTTGTGGTTTTTGAGTAGGATGCTAAAGAAGTTAGTTCAGTTCTCTTATCGAGGACAGTCAGACCTGGAGGGCAACTAGTGTAGTGACACACTTTAGTTTTTCGGCTAGTCCCTTGAGTAATTCCTCCAGCAGATAAACTCATCACCAGGGACTCCCTGCTCTCTACATTCCTTCAATTTCCTAATTCTTACTTTTTCTACCTGCTCCATTAACACATCCATAAGACCCACAAATATTCTTATCAGATAACGATTGTTTTATTCATGGTCTAGTTTGTAGGAACTAGACCATGGGCTATATTGCCAGAAGTCTTGAATCACTGAATTCATGTGTTCAGTTTACTTCCATGGCCATAGGGGTGTAAAGTGAAGCATTTAGTGATTAGGACTGCTTCAGCTGAAATTTGTGAAGGACTGAGCTGATCTCAGAAGCTCATTAAACTTGTACGATAAGTCAAGAACTGATAGGCAAAGTAAATTCACAGACCAGGGTCAGCAGATGATGAAGAACAAAGTGCAAATAGATCAAAAGCTGTCTGCGCACACCAGACTTAAAGCAGGCTTCAGATTAAGTCAAGAACAGTGCCTTGAGATCTTAATGAAATGGGTTTCCATGAGTGGGTGCTTGCATCCAAGTCTTACATCACCAAGAGCAATGGTACACATCATCGAGTTGCCACTGGAATGCAGAGATGCGTTCCCTGGATCATGCCTCTGTCTGGCAATCCAATGGATGAGTTTGGGCTTAGCAGTTGTCTGGCCTGGTTGATTTTCATGTCCCTTCAGTGCTCTGTCTGGGATTTTTCCCATTGAGCTTGTTTTAAATGGTTGAATTTGAACTGGGCCAATCAGTGAACAGACAAAGTTGTGAATGACAACATTTATTTTCCATGCTGTCTTAGAATTGTAGTCTGTCTATATAGGGTTATGATTTGGCAATGGCAGTGAACAAAGCCATTTAGTCTGTATCGGCCATTCTTTTAAAATATTAGGTGATTAAAATTGGAACAATAGGAATAGGTAAGACATATTATTCTGGTAGGCAATAAAAGAGTAGTGGCCATAGTCCCCATGGAGTTGCTTACAGCGCACGCAATATCCAGTAAGCTTCATCGAACTGCTGCATCACGGCCAAACGATAGCGACAGGGTAAAATTAGATCTAATCATTTAAAACTTCAATAGAGTCCATGCCTCCTGCAAGAAGTTGTTTCTCAGTAGCTGATGCTCTTGACTCTCTGTGCAAAGGAAAGTGACTGGTTTTTACCAGGTTAGCTGTTTCTCAGGAGTTGGGCTTGTCCCTTAAGTCGATTGAAACAAACCCCCCATGATTCAGGCATACAAGGATACAAATTGGACAATTCCTTGCCCCTAACTTTGTAGAAACAGTTTCAGGTTGGCCCCTTCCTGTTCCAACTTGAGTGTTCATCAGTCACACATTTATGTTTGAGTTTGGTCAGGAGGAACTTGACTGGCCTGTACCGAGTCCTGTCCTCAACCTGACAGAACACCTTTGGCATGAATTAGTGCGGAGATGACAATCCAGGCCTTGTTGCCCAACAGCAATGTCTCACCTTACAAATGCTGACCTGAATGAATGTTCAGAGCTTTCCTTTTTGAAAGCTGAAGGTTTTCTAGTGGCCTGTATTTGACAGTAGCTTGACAGGAAGAAGCGCAGAGAGAAAGAAGTGGGAACACATGCAGTAAATGGCCCTAGATAAAGAATCAAACCAGCTGAGCTGCCACTGCACCATGTGTTACCCCTGAATGGTTAGGTCTTCCCTTAAACACACTCTGAACCTTGTAGATGTAATGAAAGGGCACAAGGGCAGAGGATTTACTGAGGTATAATGTCAAGATTTTCACTTCTACTTTTAACTGGTTTGCTGTTCAGCAGGGGTGTAAAAAAAAAACACAACTAAAAATCGTCTGACACCTTCACTTTCTTCACTTGGTTAATGACAGTTAGGTATGGCTCTGAGTGTGTGACTGTGTTTTTGTGTATTTGGAAAGTGGATCCCGCCCTGATCTGTAGACAGATCACAAGGCTTTAGGAGGTGAAGAAAAAGCATGCGGGCTTCTGATCTTGTGACCACTGGAGGGTCACATACAAATTCCTCTTAAAGGATGCTGACTGCTGCGACTGTGCATCCATGCATGTGTGGACATGCTTGTGAAACTGTGTGCATGCATGGCTCAGTGCATGCATGCAACTTTCCTTTTCTACTGTTCCTTGGTTTTGACTACATTTCTGTGTAAGATTTTTTTTTATTTACAGATTAACTGATTTCTAAGTATAAAAGTCAAACAGGCCAGTCTGTCATGAGTGATTTAAGTTAATGCTGCAATATATTGAGGAGCTTTTTTTTCACACAGTCAAGACAATTTACAAAACCAGAGGCCAATCTAATCATGGGACTGTGACAGAAACAGCTTACCACAAGATATGGTCAATAATATGGCTTCTTATTTCAATGATTTATCAAAATACAAGTCTACCAATTCAATAAATTAATTCCTAATGGTTATAAACATACAGCTCTGGAAAAACTAAAGAAACCACTGAAAATGATCAGTTTATCTGATTTTACTTTTTATAGGTGTATGTATGAGTAAAACGAACATTGTTCTTTTATTCTATGAACTACTGACATCATGTCTATGAAAGTCCAAGCAAACATTTGGTATTTATTTGCAGAAAATGAGAAATGGTCAAAATAATCAGGAAGTGCTCAGAAATCAATATTTGGTGGAATAACCAGGAGGTTTTCAATGGGGTTCAGTGCACTGGGCTCTTCATTTGTTTCAGAGTTGTAGGTACAAAATGATTTGTTAACATGTGCAAGTAAACTGGTGAAACTGTCCCAAAACTGATATTATGTAATATTTGTTTGAATATTTTCTACTTTAAGAAAGTTTGAATTATTGTGCAATATTTTCTTAACCCTATTCTTGTCATGTTTCAGGGAAAAAACAAAGACTCAGAAGATAAAAAAATACACTTTTTTCCATTCACCAGCAAAACCAAAAGTTTCACAAAATTCTTTTAAGATTTTTGTTTTCATGGCACTAAATACAAAAAATACTGAGAAATTACAGCAGTAGCTAGTTGATTTACATTCCCTGTATGTGTGTTTGTGCAGCTTCTACATTATTGGATGCTGCACAGCGTTGTCCTGGGCTAGGGATACCTGCTGTCGCCATGGCAGCAGCAGCTTGCGTAATGAGAGCGGCAGAGACAGGAGGCCATGTCAAAATATAATTCAAGGAGAGCCGCCGCAGTATCAAGGGGACGCAATGAGACAGACACACACATAATGACAAGTCCAGGACCCACCAGCTCACATGGCCTCACATCCACTGCATTGAGTCACTTTTCACACCATGCATTGTGTCACACTGAAAGCCTTACTTTTATTTTAACTTCACTTAATGTAAGCGAAAGCGAAACCTCTTTCTGGTCAGAAAAAAAAAAATCTGCGTTTCGGACTGCAGGGTTGATTTAATACATGTTTTTTTTTTTTTTAGAAAGTCAAAGTGGTTAATCCTAGGCGTTTTGTGAAAGCAGTAATTGTTTTCTGGTAGACGTGTTTAAAGGCGAATATGAAGGGCATATCTGGACAGATGGCGAGGAACTTGTGCTTCCCTTCTTGTTCAACTTTGAATCTTGGAATCTCTTTGAAATCAAGGCTAGTTTTTCATACAAACACAATGTATGCCAGTCTTTAAGTGTTGTGTAATCCATCAGCTACTTCACTAATGCACTTATAACTCTTAAGTGCATGTTAATCAATCTACATTTGATAATAAGCACCCTACTCTTTGTTGTGCTTAATCTTTACTGAGCAAATGTTACATGGTAATTACTCAAGAGAGATAATACAGTATTATCTGTGGAACAACTCCTTCTTTTTCTCCTTTTAGCTACTACATTATCAAATTTAAATGCGCCATTTCAGCGCTTCTTAACAAAGATGTCAAAGATCGTTTGTGATCAACAACACCAAATAATGTGGCCATGTTTATCTAATCTGAAGAACACAGAGAGGTAGAAAAATAAACATTATTTATTCCGCTAATGTCTAAAAACAAAATAAGAAACGCAGTTAAAATCACATGTGAATATGTTTCTTCAAATCACTAAAGAACGTGCCATGCCGTAGTCCTCTGACTACTTCCTGTCGTCTTCTTTGTTTGTGGTTTGCGCCAGTAGCAACATCCGGTTATTGAAAAAGTGTTTCCTTTGCAGTTTTGCTAAAAAACCAACTTATTCATAGCACCAACACTTTTTATCGAAAAACTGGAGTTTTTTTCCAACATTGCTGTGTTTCCGTTAAGTTAATCTATTTTTAAAATGTCAAATCGAGCAACTAATTGATCAATAGAAACGCAGCTTGTGAGGGTTCATTTTCAGAAAATACTACACCAAGGTACACATCAATATAAATGCCACAACGCTTGCTTGGTTCGCGTGAACTCAGGCAAACTTTCAAAACCGTGAAAGGAATCAGTATTTCACAGTTTTTGAATGTCTCTGGATGTATGTGATCATTTCTGGTTCGATCTCTAAATAAGTTAGGCTGATTAAACCTGAGTTAGACATTTCTACACTCAGACATTAAGATTAACAAAAACCTTTTTTTCTGTTTGTGGAAACACAAAAAGGGAGATTTAAAAGTGTGGGTTTTTTTCAACCTGGGTGAGAATATTTTATGCTAATTCCATTCTTTACATTACATTTTATTTATTTTTTTTTAGTCTCATGAGCTGGACGTGTCTTTACAAGTCAAACTATAATTATCACATGCTAAATGAGATTCAGATTTATTGCTTTGTTGTCAGGTGCAAACGGATCTATGGCAAGATAAGCTTGTCCAACAGGCACTGACAAACTGAAAACAGTAAGTGTAATTGCATATGTGTCTATTGGTAAAGGATGCATTTAGGTTCACCAGAAAAGTTGGTAATAACTGGCTCTGATCCATATCACTCACAGACGTTTAGGGTGTTATTGACATCGACCCGCTACATTCCTAAATGTTCAGTGACTCCAGATTCACACCAAACTGATTGTTGCTGTGTTATTCATGACTAACAGCTGAAATTATGTGGATGCCTGACTAATAACAGCAGATCCAAGTGGGTATGTATTCACAGTACGACCAAACAACTGAAAGGACATCTGAATTCTGACTTGCTTACAGACTGTGTGAGTCCACTCCTGGACTCAGTGAAAAAAAGCAAGTATTTGGAGTTTGGCATCAGATAATAAATTATTATGCTACCAGTTATAGGAATTTCTGACATCACAACCTTTTATGGACGTGTACAAGTGTGACGTTTAAAACGCGTAGTCTAAAAGAATCCTCAGATGAACGGATGTTTTTCTGGCCGTATGGAGCCAGAACAGTAACAAGTGCACTTGTTGCTGTGCACTGCCTATCAACTGGCTGAAATGTGGCTACTATATTTCACTATACTTACAGGAAAAGAGCATTTTGGCTGCTTAGTAGTAACATTTCAACTCCCATAAGTACACAGTTGTGGTTTGGAAAGGGAAAACGCTCCACTCACACAAAGAAATGCTGTTTTTAAACTACAGCTGGCAAATTACAAGCTGACCAGCAGATTATTTTCATGTCACACATTTTGTGAGAAATGTGAAAAATAGAATAATAATTTTACTGTGAGAAATAGATCTACGGCCGCATTACGCACAGATGATTTAGAGTTTGCTAACTCAAACGTTTCACCGTATTACAGGATTTATAATAAACAAAACAAAAACGGCTAGCATTGCTTTAATTTCTGCTTTATATAAGCTTAATGATTCAACAGCTGTATAGGGTAAAACAGGAAGTAAAGCTGAAAATAGCTTGTTAATATGTCAAAGTGTCTGGTTACCTAGCCTGTTAGCTGGCCAAATAGTGCTAAGTAACAGGAGGGTAAGGTGCAGTGTTGGTTTCTTAAAAAATAAAAAAAAGTAGTTTGAAAATCTTGGTGTACCTTGCTAGCTAAGCGATGCTCATATAACTAGATTTTGCTCTTAAGGACTGTAACACGTTCAAGGTCATTTATCTAAGCTTTAGATGCAGTAGTTAAAAATACCAAACACTAAACTTCCTGTGTATTTGTTTTTGAAAAGTGAAGCTAAGCGGTTGAAGCAGTCGTGCGCTCGTGTGCTACGTTTTGTGAGGCACTGGGTTAATGCTAAATATAAAAACACTTCGAGCACAAAGCTAAACTGAACATCCCATTTACATTTATAAGGATTTGCTCCTGCTGGCAGAATTTCAGGAACTCTGTTCAAAGCAACAAAAGAAAAAAAGATGGGGGAATATCAGCAGCTACAACAGCGGAGTTCTTTCTGAACGCAGATCAAAGTCAAATCTGAGGTGAAAATACTTTGTCTTTGCTTGTTAAGTCAGATTGGCGGCGTTTGGTTTGATCTTCATTTAAGGCTCCGATCATACGCAGGGTACCCTCTTTTCCATCTGTCACTGTGTTCCCTGCTCCTCGACTCTGCCGTGGATCACAACATGCCTCACACACACCCACACACACACTCATTATCACCTCTGCAGTCAACTCCCATGATGGCCAACAAGTGGGACATTGACAACCCTCCACCACCATTCATAAACTGCTTTGGTCGTCCCTGTTTGATGTCCTCAGTCCAGGGACATTCAAACAACAGACAGCTTCCTCCCCCACACGCTGCAGCAGACTATCAACTCAAAACACCACAACTCCGCCCGTGGCTGTTACCATGGAGATGTGTTGTTGCTCCGGTGACACTTTGGGGGCGGTGCATTTGATGACTGCATACCTACATGCGAGCCCGATTAAAAACTTTTTTTTTTGACCCCCGTTAATGCGTTTTAATGACAACAAACAGCAAAATGTCTGGTAAAATGATCAGCTGTTTACATTCTGATAACTCATCAAATAAAACTTTGAACTCTACGGGAAATAGAGATAGTTTAATTAGAAAAATTTTAATCATTTTTTTAACAATATTTTTGGATCAATAATGAATTAATTTGATAAAAAATACAAATCAAATAATTAGAATATTGCAGAGAAAAACTTTACAGAAACAGTAAAGACTAAAGAGTTTATTGCAAATATAACAATATCCATTATTGTTATTCTTTATTGTAAGTATCCAGATTAGAACAACTTGACATGATAAATCAAAGATTTATTATTGTTTAATAGACAGTACCACTCTGTCTTGAAGTTACAAGACGTGCTAGTTCATTTAAAAGTGAAAAAATCTGAGCATTTCTTTCTAATGCCAAATCCAATATCTGATTTTAAAGATATTTTTCACTCACTTTGTCCACTTAAAAATAAACAAAAAAATTACTGAATAAAATTGTTTAAAAATTTGCTTTTATATCAGTCAATCGGCTTTTTGTTCTTGCTTTCCTGTCGTAAAGGATTTACATGCTGCATCGCTACTACAGTAGCAGATTTTTATTTTTTTTAAGGGAATCAGTTTAAAAGTGTCTAAAACCATGTCTACGTCATACTTGCAAGACTTTGACTTGCAAAGATTTTTGAACATTTTGTCTCTTTTCGCTAACATGTTAGCGACAGAAGCTGAAGACAAGGTCACAATTTGAATGAGCAAAACGTGGAATAGTGGAATAGAGGGAAAGGCCCTCTTCAAAGGGCCTTTCCAAGACACATTCTCAAATTAATCAGGTGCAAAGTTCTGACTAAAATATATGATATTTATAGGGCATACTCACAACTACAGCAAAAAGCGTCACCCTGTGACTGGGGAAAATCAGGTATGATTATGTTATGCTTCAGTGGGTAACCCCATGACTTAGCCTCACATGATATTCATGGGTAACAAGTTAACGGCATGAAGGCATGCAACTTTCATAAAGCTGAAAGATTTACAAAACCAAGGCCAACATGATAAGGAACTTCACGTCACATTCACATGAGATTTTACCAAAACATAAAGAAATTAGGAGAAGGACAACTTCAAAGAGTTCTTTTTTTTTTCTTTATTTACCTTAAATGATACTAGAAAACATCAACTTCAGAAATTCATGAGCAATAACATAAA
Source organism: Poecilia mexicana (assembly GCF_051168715.1). NCBI lineage: Eukaryota > Metazoa > Chordata > Actinopteri > Cyprinodontiformes > Poeciliidae > Poecilia > Poecilia mexicana. The sequence goes on along the minus strand of NW_028263371.1, from coordinate 4,368,290 downwards.
GTCAGACTTTTATATAGTTGGGCAACTAAAGAGTCTGGTTGTAATACTTTCTATAACACAATATTTCCAGTTCCACTTTTTTGTCTTAAAGTGGATCTGAAAAGTGAACCTCATTTATTTATACATCAGTGCTTCCTCATCCTAAGCATTTAACACCACAGATGTGACTCAGTAAAAATATATGTATTTTTTTTACTAAGAGGCTAAGAGGATGAACTCAATGGAGCTCCTTTGTACAAACCAATGAATTCTTTAAATTAGCAGGGTTTATTTATAGTGGAAAATAAACCTTTGTGTCACACATCATTTAAGATAAAGAGCAACTTACTGTGAGAAATGACCATTAAAACCTTGGATCAAATGAAAAAGGATTGCTGAGTTCAGATTCTTTTGGCTGCTGACCTAAAGAGCATCTTTAAAAGTTTCCCCAACTGTTGCAGCCCTTTGATTAGTGCTGCTCCTCGGTGGTTTTGACAGTGCGCAGCTATTAGAAAAACAAAAACTCTGAAAGCGGTTTATTCAGTTTAAATGTAATCATATTAAATTAATACTAAACTAGAAGTCTTACACAATGGGATACTACCTCAACAACAGCCTATGTGTACAGGAAAAGATGTAAACTGTAAATATAGTCACTTGTCCTTGACACCAAAACGAACAAAAACAACGTTATAAAAATGGTGGCAAGGACATTATTTGTGTCTTTGATAAAAATGTTTTTAAAGAATTTATTTATTAAAAAAAAAAACGTTTTAGAACAACTCACCAAAGAAGGCCTACACAACGCCATACATGCACAGCCATAACAAATCCCACTTTTCACATCTGTCATCTCTGAGTTTTGCTTACCCAAGACACGATGCGGAGAATGGTCTGAGGCTGCTGGAGGAAGGTGACAGGGTCGAAGGCTCCCCCGGCTTTCCCGGCTCCGTATGCCTGCATCCCCTCCATTGTCCTCCACCTCCTCTCTAGACAGCCGCCTCTCAGATGATCCCCGTCTCCTTCCCCGCTGTGTGTGTGTTTTTTTTCTTCTCAAAGGCACAAGGCAGGTGTGTGTGTGTAGAGAACCACCGGGTAGTCGACACGGAAAAATTCCCCCAATCCTGCTCCGGATGGATGCAAAAAATAAAAATAAAAATTAAAAGCTTTCGAGCGCGCAATATTCTTCTCCCTCGTTTGTCTTTACTTTGTGTTTTTGTTTATTCCGGCTAGGAGCTGAGCTGTCTGGATGGAGGTGTGTTTCAGTGTTTTGATGATGCTGTATTACCCCGCCACGTGAACGCGCTTCGGTCGTCACGCCTTGAGCGAATCGTGTTATTTCTACGGGAGCGCGCACCCACTCTACACACTGGCCCCGTGAGCAAGCAGAAATGTTTATAGGGCACGCGCCCCTGCTCACAGGATCACAAGTAGTCACGCGCTGCTTTGGGTGGCTCGAATTCAAAGAGCTCTTTCCCCTGGGATGATGCCACACCGGTTACATTGGAAACATATAGAAAACAGTTGCTTTCTTTATATCTAATTAAAGCACACAGTAGCACTGCTCCATCACATTAAAAAGACAAATGTATGCATCTCACTGTAATTGAGTGATTTATGGTGCATTTTTCTGCCCTCTAGTGGTCATATTATTCTTTGCTTCAATATGGACTTCTTCTATTTTAATTACTGCTTTATGCATACTTTGTTTAAAACAGCCCATATTGACAACACTTGGTTAGCTGGTTAGCATACATGGAAATGGCGGAAACTGAGCCGCACACACCAGAAAAGTTTGATATGCTTTTCTTCTCTGTTTACAAACGCTCTGCCTTACAAGACCTCCTCAGGGGAACTATGCCATGTCATCACAAGTAGCCAATGAGAACATGATATAGCCACTTACGTGCTGGCTGAGTAGACCAATGAGTCGCTACTGGGAACGGTTGCTAGGAAACGTGTTTTGTCCATGTTGCCGAGGCGAATGGAAGATTAAAGCAGCTAGCAGGAATGCTATTTCATTTATTAACAGAAGCTTAACACATTTCTGACGAGGTTTCGAATGTACGCCGTATAATGGTGAAGTTGAGGGCAAGATGTCTGCTTCTCGGTAAGGTTTGTGGAAGTTTAACTGCGAGTTTACGCTGTCTTACAACCCTCACACAGGGGCTAAAAGCCAAGGAACAGGCAAACATCTGCTTCTTCTTTATTAAATACACCCTAAAGCTCAGCTGACATACGTGTTTATCTACGTGTTATCATATACTAGCTACGGTTTGCTGTTCCTCCAATTTGCTGGTTAAATCCAACTAAAAACATTACAGGAAATTATGTTGGACTCTCAGCCAGCTAGATGTAGTGTTTATTGTCAGTATCCACGTTTCCACCTTTTCAAAGCATTTTTCACGCACAATATAGCATGAAAAATGATCTGCAGAATAGCAAATATTTTAAAAGACAGAAAAGTCCATTTTAAGACGTACAGCAATAAATGCAACAGCAGTTGATCAAATGTGTTCTTAATGTGTTCTTGTTAAAATGTGATGTAAATAGCAAAATCATAAAAAAACTTTTCAAGTTTTACTGAAAAATCATTATTTAAAAACATCTGTCTTGTCCTGATTTAGCCAAGGATAATTGCTTATCATCCTTAACTTAATGTCCTAATATCTGAAAAGACAATTAAACATTCCATCTATTATAATCAGTTAATGTATAAAACACATCTAAATCACTTAGTGAATATTTATCTGTTAACAAAAACATAAAAAAAATCACGATTGACAATGTAGTTTAAATAAAGTCCTTTTTTTTTATTCCTATATGTACAGGGGATGCTGCGGTGGGGAAAAGTTGTCTTTCTCACATCTTCTACAATGATGGATCTCTGTTCCAGAAGAACTATAGCTTGGTGAGAGCAAATTGCAAAATGTTAATCATATCATGTCATCAACTAAACTAGTCTGGAGAGCTTTCATCACCAATAATATTGGTCTTAGTAGTGCATAAAGTACATGATGTGCTTTTTGAGAGCCCACATTGATCTATTTGGAATTACTGAAGTACAAAATAATCATGAAGGAAGAAACTAAACTATTAATGTGACTCTGTAAACTATGGCTTTCATTGCTGGATGATTTTAAAAGCCTTGGACTAGTAAGTTGCATTAAGTTTCTGAAGTTAATCAAATGTAATATTTCAATTTCAGCTTCAACTGAGCACAACAGCTTGATCCATGGGCATAGATTATTCTTGTAATTGTTTAACTACATTGTGCTTTATTAAATTTGTTGCGAATTGTTGAATTTTACTCACAGGAGCTAACTGAAGAACATGTACAAAACACAACATGATAATAGTAGCGATAGGTTATATGTTACATAATTTTATGTCATTTCAGATGTTGTTACAAAGCTGCAGTTAAAAACAAACACACCAGAAGAAATGGTATATATTCAAGTGATATATATTTGTGCTTATTGTTAAAAACATTTTTTGAAAAGTACGAGCATCTGTATTTGTATGGCCTACTTCAAATATTATGGTAAATAAATAATTTGCTGGAAGCCCATTTTGATCAAATGAAAAGAAAGCAACATTAGACCAACCTAACAAATGCTTTAGTTATGTAACGTTAGCAACATATGTACAGTTAAAAATGATTCACAATCCTGGCAAATTAAGATTTGAAATTTACTCTAAATGGAAATACAGTCATTGTAATGAATTCTTGAATTGATTACCATGAATTTCAACAAATTTCTTTTGTTGAAATTCATGTTTTTTGAGGTGAGCTTATTTTTACACAAACTTTATTATTTTGTCTTCACCTTTTTGTTTAATTTAATTTTCTGTGACACTGACAAGGTTTTATGAATTGAAGATTAGATTCAGCTAATTTTACAAGCCAGTAAAGACCAGATGAAACAATACGAGTGAAATTTTATTTTTATCATGACTTTACTGCATGACTTGTGAGTATAACGTATATGCAGTAATGTTGCCCTCATTAATTTCTTTCAAAATAAATAAATGTTTGCTGAGTGTATCATTTAGTCCAGTGGCTCATTGCTAAACTAAACAGGTTGGAAAATACTGGGTGGAAAAAAGCCAAGAGTTACTGTGTGTGTTTGTGTGTGTGTTTGTTCTGGCTTTGCTACTTCAGCACTATTGGTGTTCTGAGTTGACAAGAACGTCGATAATTAATACTGCAGGGTTCTGGAAAGCCACTATAGCAGGTACAGCAGCATTGTTGGATGTTTTGATGTTATAACCACAAGTTTACAATGCAACCGAATTTTGTACAGTAGGTTATCACCTAAAAAAAAAAAAAAAAAAACACCAAAACAGGACATGCTTGTAAATGTAAAGTTTCAGAAAAACACAAAAATGGTATCTTGTGCTAATCGTCACTGCTACTTTAGAACAATTTTAAAACCCAGTTTAAAACATGAACTAATAGTCTTTGTTGTAAAAGTAAAAAGTTGCTAGATTTGTCGCTTTTTGCAAAGTAGTCACTAGAGGTGTCTAAAACGCCGCTAAATATAGCAACATAAGTTGCTAAGTTGGCAACAGTCCTGACTACAACTTGGCTTAACCCTCTCTGCTCATCCCCACACATCCGGCCACGCCCCTCAGCGTCTCTTGGCTCCACCCACTTTGGTGAAACTCTTCAAAATTTGTAGGTTGTGCTTTCACGTAGTTACACTTTAAAAAGAAGTTTTAATTTTAATCAATTATTTTAAAACACCTGAACAAAGTAAAGCTGATTGTTGCCTTTTCTGGAATATTCCCACAGCTACCTCTAAACATTTATATGCAAAAGAAAGAGCTTCCATGAGCTAATCCTAGCGAAGACTTGCTGAATCAACAACGGAGGCAGTGAGCCATCCAGAGGTTTTGCAGAAATCTGATTTATCCAGAAATACAGTTTTAGCAAATCAGATCTCTTGTGGTCATGTCAGTAATAACGTTCAACAAATTTGCATAGCTTTAACAGTGACGAGCAAAGATCAAGCACCACCTACATGCACTACGCTGGTTGACTTTAGAAAATAAGCTCTATGCCAACGTAGTACTTGTGTCATAAAAATTGAATTCCTGTTGGAAAAAATAAAAAGTGTTTCTTGATTTAGAATGAACTCTACAAACAGGCTAATGCTACAAATGATCTCCCCCTAGTTTACCTAAATCATCCTTCAGATTGTTCAACTTTTGATGTTGAACGGCGGCCGATGCCGGCCTGCCATTCTGCTCACGTCCTCCTTTGAAAATGTCAGACAGCCTGGTAGCAATATTCCAAGCTTATTTGTTGCTAATAGGCCCTCATTGACATTCCAGCAAGAAGCTTCCTATGCATCACGCCAGCTCATTAGACCAGTCTCTGGTGGGACTGCAGCATGTTCTGTGTGTGTGTATGCGTACCAGCGGAACCTCATTATGAACTGTGACTGTGTATAAATCAGGTAAATGTTGATCCGAAGCTGTATGTGTTTGTATTTCGCAGAAGCATCGACTGTGAAAGGTACGCGTGGGTGTTTGCAGATTTCAGCCTCTTGCATTTGACATGCTTAGTTAACTACGAGGTGCAGAGATCAAATCAATTTAGAGTTAGATGCTGATGTGAGGAAACCTAGAAATTTACTTCTCCAAGGTCAACTCTAATTGCTAATCAACAATTTTCTCTGAAGATAAACTCCTGGAACAATTATAGCAGAGTGCCTTGGCAGTCTGGAGGAGGATGGAATTTGATTGAAGTCCATCTTTTTAATCTAGTCATTGAAACTATGACTGGGCGATGTGACTGAAAAACGTAACACTCTATAGGAGAGAAAAATAACACAATTTATGGTTCAAACCACACTTTATATGCACATTAGTGCAGAAAAACACCCTTAAAAGCTCCATAGTTGACTTATTTCCCATGTTTGATATGTATTGCTAGGGATATAACCAAACAAACCTTACTGATATCATAAACCCTCACTCTTGATTTAACCAGTAAACTTTTGGATCTCCATCTTGTTGTAATGATACTGCTGTTTAGAGCTTGTACTCCTCCTTTCTTATGAATTTATCCTTATTGAGACATTACTGGGACTTGGATATAAAGCAAACGAGCAAACAGTACCTGAGGTCTGGCAAGGATCTCATCATCAAGGTAGGTAGTGAATTTGCATTCAAGCCAAGCTGAGCAGCAAATTAGTGACGTCTCTGTGTTGGCATGAGCCATAAATCACCATGGACAGTTTGCTGTGTGCAAAGACAACTCATTTACCTCTGTTTGGCTCTCTTGTTTGTATATAAGCATAATGTAGTTGTAAACTGATAAATTCATTTGAACGAAGCCGCATGTGATGTGACAAAATGTTGTTTTTTTTTGTGTTTGTCAGACAACGGGAGTGGAGCTGGTGATGAAATGTATCAACATTCCAGAGACCAATGACTCCGTGGTAAGTCAATCAACGTTCATGATCACTCCTTAGGAATTAGTTGTATTTCTGTGTAATTGAATTCAAGATAACCTTTTTTTTCATAGTGAGCTACAATGTTGATAAAAATTCTATTCAAGATATTTTAATCTACTTGAATGCACAAAAATTTGAGGTGGTGATATAAATACATACAAATATATAACATATTACACATATATTTGTCGATAAATACCCTCGAAGTGGTCCTCAGTGTGCTCAGGGAGCTTTTGTGTATGCCCAGACACATGAAAAATTAGAGGGAACATTGATAAAAAGTGATACTAAATTGGGAAATATAGACGCAAACCCTCTACATTGTATTCTTAGCAAATTGTTGGACGTCAGTGAACGTATTAAATGTGTATTTAGTCATGAAATCATCCACGACACAGAGCGTGAATATTAGAAAAACAATATTAGCATATGCTAACAACTACATATGCTTGGAAAGATAAGCTGCAGTAAAAAAAAAAGCATGATATTTTATTCCGTTTGTTTAATTAGGTGATCTATCGGCTAGTTGCGGTTAGAATTCAGCAGAGGCAACTTTTGGTAATAAATATCCTGAATTACAACAGATTTAGAGACAAATAAGCAACTTTGTAGATTAATCTGTGGTAACATTTAGGCTTATCTGCACAAAATGTATTAGCTACCCAGGCGATGTTCAGGGTTCTTATCTGTTTTAAAACTCTCTAAAAAAAAATCACAGGGGGGCTGAAAACAGAGAACCAGAAACCATCACTCACAGAGAAAAAGTTTCACCAGACATGTAACATTGTTAGGTCCTTATCAGTATTCACTAAGCAATACGGCCGAAGAGTAGGGGAAGATGGATCTCCTTGCCACGGAGAAAAGGAATGTTAAATCGTGTAATTTGACTAAATCTCTGTGGGAAACACCTGTGCCGTCCTTTTCTCTCTTTCCAGGAGCTCTATATCTTAGACTCGGCGGGGAAGGAGACGCTAGTGGAGGGCTGCGAGAAAATGGTCAGAAGCTTCCCTGGATTCTTCTGTTTTCATTTGCATGAAACTAATGAGGTTCTCCACACGGAGAACCTCATTAATGTCGCAGGATTAGAACAAATGAAATGGGTGTGACACCTCTGCAATCACCTTGCCTTCTGCAGTGGGGGGAGCCATCTTTGCTGTGTCTGGTGTTCGATTTGACCAATGAGCAGTCTTTTGCTAACTGCACATGTTGGATGGAAAGAGTCCAAGCACACTGCAAAGGCCTCCATGTGCCAGGTAAGAGAAGGAGGACGAAAAATGAGGTTAATTTGTGACAAACCTAGAGTTCGATATAAAAACACAGGTCATCTTATAAAGTTTTCTTAATGGAAAAGATGACAGGTGGGAGCCTAATAGGCTCTTTGAAGGTTCTCTAAAGCAGAACTTTGCTAAAATCTCAGCCAATTGGACGTTGGTTCATGTCCACTATATTCATACTTTATTTTTGTTTTAATCCTAATAGAATTTTTCAGTAAAATAGCAAGAACTTAACAATTACGCTATATTACAAATACATTAATCCATTCTAACAACTTCAAGATGTGATTGGACAACTTTTGTTTTTTGTTTTTTTCTTTTTTACCTTCGGTTAATTTAAATAAAAAAACGCCCCTTCTCCACATCATTTAATCATGTTTAACTTTCCCTGAAAACATCAAAGAAAAAAAAAGCTAAGTTTTGGATGAAATTATTGAGATAATTTTGGTTTATTTGTGTACTGAAGTCATTTAGGGGCAAAAATAGGCGAGCATAAATATACAGTCTGGGTTTCCCCCAGTGTATTACAAGCCTGGCGGGCCACCTACCGATTCCGATTGTTTCTTTTCCTGTCTAAAAAGCTGCTAAGTATGCGCGTAACTGTCGACCTCCCAGGTGTTCTCGTGGGCAACAAGTCTGATCTGTCCGCTAGAAGGGAAGTACAGGCGTCTGTGGCCAAGGAGTGGGCCCACAGCAAGGGACTGGAGTACCACGAGACATCAGCTGTGAGTGAAGCTGAAAACACTTCATGCTGTTAATAGCCTGATAATGAATTGTTCCTCAAACACACCAGTGACATGTCAGCAGCATCTCATTGTGATCACGCCGATGTCTTTCAGAAAGAGATGGACAACTGTGACGCCCCGCTCCTCAGCTTAGCACAGTCCTTCTACTCTCTCTACCAGGAGCAGCGTGAGATCATGCAGAACCTCGGGCCGGGCTAGACTCCTCTTCCTTCACCACAGAGCTTACAGCCGTTTGAGACAAACCACTACGAAGGAATTGCTTTAGGAAAATAGGATTTTCTGACAAGGACACTGAAAGGCTTTCTGATTATTTTTGGTTTAAATAAAGGACTAAATAAGGAGCAGGCAGTGTCTTGTTTCATCATCAGGATAGCAAGATCTGTTTTTACAGCAGTGACCTACAATATCACTGCAACTCATTCTACAGTAAAAAAAAAAAGGCAAAAAGCTGCAGTTTTTAAGTTTTATTAATTTTTTTTCGATATTTGTTTAATCTTATACGATGTTGTGACAGTTTGTTATGAGACAGATAATCTGTGAAAAAATCAATCTCTACCTCCTTCCTGAGTTACTATTGCCGTTTTAAGAAATGCAACAAAAACAACCAATCAGAGCCAGGAGGCGGGGCTTAGCACTGTCAGTCAACCTTCTGGTAAATGTCTTACCAGCAGGTTGGTAACTTACTGTCCTGTGACAGTAAGTTTTCCTTACTGTCACAGGAAAACTGTTTATACACAGTTTGCTAACTAGACTGAGCACTCATGACAGGCTGCGCTAGCTGCAGCGCAGCAGAGAGCAATGATGGGGAGGCAGAGGGAGGATGAGCATCGCCACATGAAGTTGTGATTGATATCGCTAAGACCCGCCTCCTGGCTCTGATTGGTTGAAGAAGGTGGACAACCAAAGTTTTTTTCTCAGATTATCTGTCTCATGCCATACTGTCATGACACAGTGACGGTTTCAACCAATGTGTAAAAACAATATTTTTTATAAAAGTTATTCTGCAGCTTCACAGCACCTCCTCCTTTCTCTTCGCTTCTCTACATAGCTGTTCCCAGTTTTGGGTGACAATTTACTTCATATCAGCATTGCATTTTCACTTGAATTGGATTGAAAGAGAAAAAAGTATTTTTTAAATTGTTTTTACAAAACTCCTATGTTCCTGCTTTCACCTTTTCCTCCTGCTCTTAAGATTTTTTCCTCTTGCCATCTATCTTGCTTGCTCTTTTGATGTGCTGTTAAGCCCTCTACTCCAAGCTGTCAAATATACATGTATATTATATATTTCTCTCTCTTTTTTGGTCCTGTCCCTGGCGTGGCGCTAGCAACCAGTAATCACCATCCTAATTAGCGCCCTCCCATTCAAACCAGGTCACAGCCATGTCCTTGTTGTCTCTCTGCCTTTCAGACCAGCTGCCACCTCTCAAATGAGGCCATGATCAGTTCAAGCCAGGCTCATTGTTTTTCGCTGTTTTTTTTAAATCACATTATGTTATATTATACAATACACCATACTTCTCATAATATTAATAAATTGCTTTTAAGGGCTCATGTTCTATTAAGCAAAAATATTAGATGAGCAGATGTTAGTACGATCTCATTTGACCACAACTAAGGCAGAATGTGACTTATATATTCAGTGGCTGGCAAAGGTACAAACTTCATTAATGAATGCAAGTAACTATGTTACCTTCAGTTATAAAAATGATATCAAACATGACTTAAAATAAATTTGACTTCACAGTTTAAGGCTATGAAATTGGGCCTCTGTCCCTTTAAGAAAGTTCCAGCTTAGCATGAGGACCCTAAAACCACAAATAAAATAAAATAAAAATAAAAAACCCTTATAAAAGCCTTTTATAAAACCTTATAAAAGGTTGAAAGGACCCTGTCTCTTAAGACTTCAGAAAGGTTGGCAAACATGGTCTGAGAAATAGCTCATATAATAAGCTCAGTTGATGCCCAGTCACACCAGGTGTTTGCTAATTGCTGCTACTGCTAATTAGCAAACAGTTTGGAAGCTCAGAAACTACAGCGCTGAGGAGGAGCTGCCTCTGGAAGGCAGCGCTGCGTCCACCCAGGGCTTTTACACATCTGAATGGTTTCCACAGGAGATTAAAGGATTTATCCAGGATGCATGAAGGAATCAAAGCAACCCTCCAGGTACGTTTTTGATGAAGGAAAAACAATATAACATGATGTAAGGCCCAAAAAAGTTGATTTACAGAATACTACCTCTTTATAATACCATTAGTACTTTCATAGGAAGCTGTGTTGATCTAATTTAATAACCGATAAGGATTAGGTGTAAAATGTCCACTTGAATCATGTCATTGATTAGTTGTTTCTCGTGTGCTGATTTTATAAGCATCTACACAACTGATGAAACAAAATACATGAACTAAAAGATTTTGCTAATACAGAAAGCAAAACACACACAGATCTGTTGAACTACAACAAGTTTTATATCTTTCCAGATTTTCATTCTTTGTATCTCGGTTGCAATTCTAGCGTTCTAGTGGTAGCATATCCTGGGAGCAAAACTTAATAATTTCACAAGACAGAGTGTGGGCTGTTGCTTATTGCTTTGGGAGAAGCCTGTTCATATCTACAGATATTGAAACACTTGGTCAAAGAAAACAGAACTGCTTAGGTCAGGTCATTTTCACAAAAGTTTTCTGCAAGTTTCCCCCCAAACATATCCATCTCTTTTGCAATAATTAGTATTTATGCACTTTGGTTTGTAGGTCCTATGAAGTCTCCCTTGTGAGTTCTAATTTGTGTAAGTTTGTCACACATAAATGTTAGCCCAACCCTTTTAGTACAAAGTGATGACAGATTATTCAATTCAGCATTAATATATTAAAAACACTCTTTTTCTGTTTTTAGTATTGCACAAGTAAAGGTGCTCATATTTTCATTTGGTTCCTCATTACAAATAAATAGCTTAAGGCCTTGTGTGATCATGGCGATTAAATTTGATACCATTCATCAACCCTCAAATGAAACAATCAAGGTTCCTAGATTAGCACAAATGTTACATCAGTCGTTCCTTTGATTTCATGATGTTGGATCGGTATCTCAAAAAATGTAATTTAATCTAGCGCCAACAGGTCAGTTTTACCAAACAAACTGAAAATAACTTGCAGCACACGAGTTATTAAACGAATAGATGAGGGGTGATGCTGATCCAAAACTTCGACAGATTACCACTTTGAACATTATACCGTCATGTTAGAACACTAGAAATAAGTCTAAAATGAACGCTGGTTTGTTGAACTCTCTAGTTTTCTGTTTGTGTTTGTGTGTGTGTGTGTGTGTGTGTGTTTGTGTACCCAGCACAGCTTGTTCTATAGCCTCAAACAGTCCCTGACCTAAAAAGCTGGCTAATTGCAGGTGTGGAAGGAAACAACAGCTGTTCCTAAAACAAGAAGGGGGAAAAAAAATGTGCCATCCCTCTGACTCAACCAGAGAATGCAATAATGAGCTTTAATACCTCCAGTCTCACAAACACGACAACGAAGAAGATTAATTTAATTGCCGTTCGCCTTTGGAGAATAAAGAATAAAATGACAGCGACTGCATTCAAATGACTCTGTAACATATTTCGAAATGTATCAGTAGCTTTCGTACTGTTTCTGTTGCTTTTTAGATAATTTCAACAGTTTTGAACTTTTGACCTCATAAAACACACAGCAGGACCTGCTGATTGTAACAGACCTTGAGGTTGAGGTAGTCATAGTATTAGCTATGTATCACCAGACACACCCAGTTAGAACTCAGTCATATTTGTTGTTTGAATACTATTGCTTTTTCTTTATAATTACATAAAATCTGTTACTAAATTAGCTCAATATGCTTCTCAAAGAATTGTTGAGGTTAAGGGTTTTCTAAAGTGGCATTCTCTCATTTGAATCCCAGCTAAAGAGAAAGAATCGTGTCAAAACAAAAACAGTTGAAAGGGTTGTGAACACTGGCTTAAAATATCTTTTTTTTTCTGTTATGCGGAAGAATTATGCAACCTAATCCACCTCGAGCAAAGACTGCTCCAGTCGCCAGGATTCCTCCGCGCCAGACGGAGGCAGTGTGGCACCGTTTCAGTCAGGCGCCACAGCTGGCCCGGACCCTTCCAGCTCTCCTCCTTCCCACTCACTCCTCCCTCGCCTCCCCTCGGAGATCACAGCAGTGCTGCAGAGAGACATGGCAGCCTCTCTGATCTTCACACCAGGGGAGGACACCAAGGGAGAGAGAGAAAAGAGAAAAGGTGGCGACAGATGGAGAAAGAAATGGCTGAAAAGATACACGCAGGATAGTGGGGCTGGTTTTAAAGACTTGGATTGTGTTATCATCTCCCGAAAGCTAGTTCCTGAAGCTTAAAATCACCATGTCACTTTAGAGAGATTCAGCCGTCTCATTAAATTTATGCTGAGTGAGCAAGAACCCAAACAAACAGAAATCATAATGTTAGAGAAGCCTGCATGTATGTACGGTACGATGTGTTAGCCAGCAGTTTAGAGAGGATCCATTCTTGTCCAAACCTTTTGGGTGGGCCGGTCTGACTGACAGCTGACCCAGCTGGCGCACCGAGGCACAACATAAGCACATTTGCTGTGGCAACTGACAGCTCATAGGTCAGGAACCGACCTATGAGCTGAAAAACAAGGAGCTCACCTTTTAACAAAGGTCAGGACTAATCCATCTGAAGTAAATACTCACTTTAAACCATTAACTTTTAATAATTAGTTCCTGTGGTTCACGTTAACACTGCACTGTGTCAAACAAACCAAACCATATGAAAAACCTATTACACTCCTCGCCTGTGGTGGCACTGCACAAAGACCTCTTAAAGGAATTGACACAAAAACCTCAGAAGAAGACACTGAGCGCAACTTCCTTCTTTAAGAAATGTGAACATAAATAGGGTAATGCCAGATTTTAGCGGTTGTACGATTTCTCTTGCCATTGGTCAAAGACCACGAGATTCTTGCGTCTGTTTTGGTTTTATTTACCCAGAATGCCCTGCGTCGTAGTCCATTTCCTGTATTTGTAGCGGTCTCCGGTCCGCTTGTATGCAGCCTCGTTTTCAGAAGCTAGACGTTAAGGAGCATACTCGTGATCCATGTAAGAGTCTTGTAAAAATATTTTGATAGTTTAATTTCAGCAGCATAAGATCTGCATTTCACCACACCGCGTTAGAAACGAACACTTTTAAAAGAAATGTGACTACTTATGCAATAATGAATATTTTCACGGCCTTTCATATTCTTCTCTTGCTCTAACAGAAACTACGGACAGTCAAAGCGAGACCTCCTTTCGCCTCTAAAACATGATGTTTTTCTGATCAAAAATTGTCATGTTGAAACAACAACTGAACCTGTGGCTACCATCCTGAGCCGAATTCAATTCCTGTACAGTTTGTGAAATTACACAAGTTCTGGTTTTAAACCTCAATCGTTTCCCTCATGTTCATTTTTTAAAGGACAGCCATTCCACAGTTTTAACAGGTTTGCTGTTACACACTTTGACTGATCTAGTTGTATCCAACCTGCTACATTTTATTAAAAAACAAACAAACTGTTTAACATCCATTAGCTCCCAACTTAGTCATAGAATCACATTTGGATGAATAAGAGTCCTGCTGCGCCAACCACTTAGCAAAGTAAAGGCTAACAGATAAAATATAAATATCTTGTGTTTTCTTTGAGCACATATAAACAACACACTCATTCAGGTTCTTACAGGGGAGGGGTGAATTTTTATTCGTCATCAGGACTTGAAGCATCCAAGTTCAGAATCATTCAGTTTTGGCACCCTGAAAGATATTAGACTTTTTTCTTCTTTTTAAATATATATTCTCATTTACAACAACACAATGTTAAAACCAAAGAAGCAAGAGAACTGAGATAAAGAAAGAAAAACAAAAAAAGACTAAGGCTGTATTTGAGTTGAACTTAATCATGAAAACAAAATTAAATGAAAAGGCAAAGATTTTCTTCTCTTAAAAATAGCCTTGATAACGTTTGTCCAAAGTTTTGTTTTTGTTCCAAGCAAAGTAAAGCCCCCACTCCGCAGCCCTGAGCCCCCACCCCTAAAACAGGAAGAAAAATGGAAGAGACACAGTACTGCAACAGTTATTTCTATTTTTCCACTGCCCTTACTCGTACCATAGTCTAATTGTTCAAAAAGATAGGTTTCCTTAAAAGCAGATTTGATGATTTTTTTTTTTGGATCAGCATGCATGTAAGTTGATAACTTCTGTTTCTTTTCCTTTGTTTTTTGTGTTTTTTCTTTTTTTGGAGTCACTTCACTTCAGCTCGCTGGTAGCTGTGTTCTCTCACGCACTACCTTGTGTCTTTGGCAGTAGTGGCGTTTCATTGTCCACAGTTGTCTTCAAGTTTGCAGAGAAACGTATTCCCCTCGCCCCACAGTTCATTTCCTCGCTACCCCTTCGAGGGGCCAAAAATAAATAAGTAAATAAATAGATACATTAATAAATTAAAAAAAGAAAAAACGACAACGGAAAAAAAAGGTTAACTTTTCACCTGTTAACCCTGAACAAATATGGCGGCCAGGGTTTGTTTTTTTTTTTTTTTTTTTTTTTGGTTTTTTTTCTTTTTTAGTGGACTTCCAAAATGTGTTTTATATATATATTTTTTTATTTTATTATCATAAAAAATGTGATAATGTGTCTAATACTAACCAATTTCTATTGAATAGGCAGAAGTCCAACAGATGAACCAGTCATGCTGAATCCTCCATCTTGGTTTCAGTTTGCATGACGACTTCAGTTACTTTACTTTTTTTTTCTCGTGGATATTTTTTTGCACCAGGGAAGGCTAGTCATGATATAGTAACATATATATTTATATATTTATATATGATCAATAGTAACTTATTCATCTTTTTTTTGTTTTTATGCGGCCTGAATTGCTCCCTGCTTGAATCCCAAACCGCAGTAGGTTCACAGTTTAATGCGATTAAAGAACGAAATCAAGAGGAAACGCCAACTCAACGAAGGAGCGGGGTGTATGGGACTACACTGTGTGTGTGTGTGTGTGTGTAAGAGGGCGTGTGGTATGACAGTGCAAAGGCAGTTTCATAGGCTGGGCCAAAGGGGCAAATTGTGTGCCCAGTAGATTTCTATTAGGAATTTAAGAGAAAAAAACCCCATAATAACCTTCATAAAGGCAGTCTGGCCCAGCCTACCACTCCATGGATCCACAACCCTGAGACAGCCACAGACCCCAGACACCCCCCTCCTGATTTATCAACCCCCTCAAACATGTTTAAAACTTGTTAAACATTGTTCATGGGAAAATCATGCATGTTTCTTTTTTTTTTTATGCAATTTTACTTCTTTACGTTTTTTCTTGTTTTTCTTTTAACCAGAAACTCAATGATTATCTGAGGTCTTCTGAAGAGCTCAGAACCTCACCTCCGCTGCTCCACCCCCGTCCCCCTTTACCTCTCCAGTCTAATTCTGTTTCCCCTTCTTTACTCCAGCATTTTTTCATTTGCTACTCTCCCCCAAAATCTACAGTCCGCCTTCCTTTTTCTCATACAGGTGTGGTGCGCCGGTTGGCCGCTGAGTCTTTGAGGTCCTTTTGAACGCAGTTGTGGACCTGTAGGAAGTTGTGGTCCCTTTCTGTAGAGTTATAGGTCGCTGTTGGGGTGCCCGTTTGGCCCTTGGGCAGCGTGTACATAGACAGCTCTGTGGAAGGCAGCGTCCCGAAGGCCTTCAGGCCCACCGGCGATGCCTCGCGAGAGTGCGAGGGGTCCGTAGAGCGGGACGAAGAGCGCGAGCGGCGTCGATAGCGGTAACGGTAGCTCGGAATGCGCGTGATGGCAGCACCTTGGAGGTAGTCTGCGGCTCGTGCGCCAACTCGCAACTCTCTGTGGCGGTCGATAAACATGTGCACCGCTAGCACACCCACCATTTCGGCCATGATGAAGGAGAGGGCGCCAAAGTAAAAGGACCAGCCGTATGAGTAGCTGTTCTTCTTGGAGTCACTCTTTGAAGGGTCACCGGCGTTGGCTGATATATATACAATGATTCCTATGATGTTGCTCAGTCCTGGAAAGGAGAAGTAAAAACTGAATCAATAAAATTCAGAAAAAATCCAAACACATTTCTGTATTAAGAAAATAACAAGTTAATCTCTGTGGGCAATAGAAGAGGGGTGCTCAACAGGGCCATCGCAATCTACAAGTTCATTGTCAAGGAAATTTGGGTATATCACATGACGTAATAAAATAGACATTAGTCTATCATTCATCCTGTTACTTGACTGATATACAGCCTTACCAGTTGGTGGCAGTAAAGTTTCCTTTAGTTGCCTGCCAACCACCATTATAACTTAAGAAGAAGGGACTTTTTTATAACACTTGACTCACTTCCCATGCACAAACATCGATGCTAAATGCAGCAGAACTGGCTGGCCAGCGAGTAACCTCCAATTTTTAGCCCTGGGTTTTTCTCTTAAATTTAAGAAAAGTTATAAAAGTAAGTGGGGGAACTGGACCAAGTAATTAGACAAAAACCTTTCACTTTTATATAAAATGAAATGTATAAAGAATTCTCAATATAATTGTAAACAAATTCTACAAATAAATAAATAAATAGTATTTTTGTAGCATGTAGTGGGGATTTTGACTTGTCATTTTCTAAGTAGCTTGCATGCTTAAAAAGTGTGAGAACCCCTTCTATAGAATGTCCAGCTATACTTTGAGTGGTATTAACAAGTGAAAATTTTTTTTTATACAGTATTAAGTATTCAGCAGTAGCCACCGCTAGCTAAAAAGCTAGTTGCACTAACCATAAAACACTAGACCTTAGTTCTACTAACGTGCTATACCAACATGGTATCCAACAGATTTTAATTCTAAAGTGCTAAAAGTAAATCAGCACTTTAGAATTTATCCACAGAAAATAACTTGGGGGAAGCTAAATGCACTAAATATTTTTAAAGTTACCAAAATGCTACAGTGCTAAACAAAAAAAAAAAATAGCTCTGGCATTAGTGCATTAGTAGATTTGCATAAGTTTGTAGAACATGTAAGTATTCAAACACTTCATATTTTGCCACAATACAACAATCTTACTCATCTTTTGTTATAAATCAACACAATCTAGCTTAAAGCTGTAAAGTTTAAGCTTTTCCAAATAGAAATTTGAAAGTGGCGTGTATAAGTATACAGAGCTCTTTTTAAGCTTATAACCTGAAATAAAATGCCTACACCAACCAACTGGTTTCAGATATCAAGTAGTAAACAGAGTCCATGTGTGTGTAATTGAATCTCAGCATCAATACAACTGTTCTGTGAAACATAGGACTCACCTCTGTCTCTTTCCAAGTTACACATTAGACTACATTTAATGTGTGATTTTAAGTTTAATTTTTAGGCTGGTTTTAACAACTGCCAAAGTCACTACCGATGAAAATGAACTTATTTTAGCTAACTTAGACACATTTACATTGCATGATGCTGATTAAGGCTGATTCCTTGACAAATAAAACCAAACTGTCACTGAGACATTATCTGTGGAAAACACATCTGAGCAGAGATTACATTAATTACCATAATGTTTGTTCCTGGCAGAAGATTATAATGTAAAATGCATTATTTCTCAATATTAAAAAAATTTCTGACCTATAAATATGTCTTTGCCCTTTACTTGTACCTAATTACATTGTGTCTGTATCTTCACATTCCTCTGAAAAATACACATTTAATGGGAAAATAAGGAGTAAGGATGACTTAAAAAGAACTCTAGAAGATGGAATTGTTTATAACTTTAGGATTGTCTCTATCTTTGCATCTTATTGAGCACAAAGTGCATTTAGGACATGACTGTATCTCAGCGGGTAGAGCCTTCTCAACAGGAATGTAATGCTAGGTCCATCCATGATGCCAGACTGCGGTTCTAGGTAGAACATGCCTTACCACCTTATGTCTAAAGCACTTAAACGGCAAACAAAACGTTTTATTTCACATCCTTTGTAAATCTTTTCAATCTGTTCCGGAGTCAAAATGACAAATCAAACCTAGCTGAAGGTTAGGTTTCAAGCACTTTTATTTCAGTGCTTGAAATAAAAGGTTGTTTTAATTCTTGTTTCCCTCATTTTTCAAAGACCTGATGGATCAAAGTAAACGAGTATCAGGGACGCCTTATTTTTAGAGAGCAATCCCAGTGGCCTCCTCCGAGCCTAGCAACAGGGTGAGAAAGAGAGACAGACGCAGCAAAAACCACAGAACAACACAGACTTCTCAACTCGGAGGAGAACTAGTTATGTAGCGCAGCGCAGTAGGCCACGGCCTAGAAACGTAGCACACAGTTAGACACGAAGTGTTCATGAAAATGTCAACCTGCCCTCTTGTTGTCTGCATGGCTTCATCCTGAGGGACTTGTGACACGTACACCGAACGCCAGGCAGCTGACGGTCATTGGTAAATTTTCAGCATCGAGTCTAAACTTTTACTTTGTATTTTTGATCAGTCTTGTCGAAGTTGTAAATTACTCTCAAGAATGTCGATTCACCTCGCACCATCAAACTTTATTTCTCATTTTCTCTTGGCCCGTTACTCGTCCTTTGGTCCCTTCCTCCCTTTCCTGTCATCACCCCTCCCCCACTCCTCTTCCTCTTCCTCCCTGCATACCTGCAGAGACGAACAGAATGCCGGCGCTGAGGATGATGTTGTGGCGTGACTTGTAGAACTCACTGGCGGCGATGCAGAGCCCCCCCATGAAGAGGAGGATCACACTGAGGATGGGGAAGATGCTGGAGGCTCGTACAGCACCTGGAGGGACACACAAAAAAATATATATATAGTCCTTACTGCTGCGCACAAGCCGGAGATGTGTCCGACGTCATTTTAGTGCAATTGTATGTAAGGGAAGAAGGGAAAAGAGGAGTAAATTTCTGGCAAAAAATGAAGAAATTTCTGAGCTCCAAAAGTTGAAAATATGCTTAAAAAAGAAGAACTCTGAAATTTTGACATTAATCTCTAGAAAAGACATTGAAATTTCTGAGTTTCAAAAGTTGAACATTTTTACCAATCAGGTTTTTTTTTTTTTTGAAGCAAAAATGAAACCCTAGTTGTGAATCACTATTTGTGAATGTTGCTTGTGTGTCAGATTTACGAGTGTACCGGAAACGCAAAGGTTCCCCTACGAACCAGTGTATTTGCAATAATTAATGTGACTAATTATTTAAAATTGATTGTGGTAAAATCAATATAATTATTTGATCAATTGGAATTGACGTGTTAAAGTCCGGGCCCTAATAGCCTACTTAGAATAACTTATGTACTTTATCGGTTAGGTGACGACTGGAGACGGTTGGTTGCACTAGATTTTATTTAGGAGTCAGATTTAAAGGGGATGAAAACAAATGAACACTAGACTTTCCATAATTTTAGAAAAATGGGTATTCTTTTTCTCACTTTCTAGTTATGTACTGCTTCGTGTTTGTTAGTCAAATTCCAAACAAAACTCCAGTATGTTGTCGCAAGGTGACAAAAGCAGAAGAGTTAAAGGGCATGAATATTTTCCCAAGCCTCTGTCCTCACGCCTGATAGGATTTATATTGGTAGTGGATAGACAGAGCTAAAAGTCCATCATGCAAATTCATTCTGACTTGCCGAAGCTAGCACCTACATGAACAGGTGCCTGAATTAAAGCTTAAAAAAACAGACGCATTAAAATAAAGTGTGAAAAATTGTGAAAATACAAGTGCTTTTAAACAATAAATAAAAAAACCCTGCATATTAAAGAGAAATATGAGAGCAGAGGCAAAGGGGAAGACGAGAGGAAGAGCACAAAGACTGCAGGCCTTCACTTCTCTGTGAAGCTGCCTTCCCTCCAGCAGTCTTTGTCTCACTGTCTCTCCCTGCTCTCTTTGCACTTGTGCTTTAAGCTGAAGGAAGGCAGTTTAAAAGGAGGATTTTTTTTTTTAAATATGCGGGCCTCCAGGCACACCCTGCCACCAAGCACATCATGGCACAGACACAGAACGACGGAGAGGATTGAGCTGTGAGCGAATGCGCCGCATGGCAGCGGCATCAAGAGACGCGCTCAGTATGTTTTTAGTTTCCTTTTAAAGCCTCCTTGAGGCCGCCGTGGAGGCTGACACTCCGTCTTTCTGGTTGTTGATTGATGTCGCGTTTTACATAATGCTAGCTTTCCACAGTCTACAGTGCCACTCACACAGCTATGCATACAAACTCAAACTTTTCACACATACCTACAGAATCTGGAGGTAAGGCAATCTGATGTAAGCATTTTTCTATTTCAAGTAAAAAAAGTTACTGTACGGTTGTATGTTTGCAGCCTTCTGAAGCATACACTTTGTACTAAGAGAGTCAGTAATTCACTTTTAGTTATTTTGGAGCCTCTGTGTTGAATTATGTTCAGTCATAGTGAATAGTTAAATCCCTAAACGATTTAAATTGGTGTTGTAGGCAAGTACATAGTTGGTTTGGCTTTTCTGGTTTACGTCAGTTTGGTTACTAGAATAATTTCTTTTTGGTAAATCTCTCTGCTGACTACACCTTTAAATGTGTTTTACGGAGACGCATCGAGCTCATTGCTTTGTTGTGTGCAGTGATGGATGAATGAAAAGAAATCAAACAAGATATATGAAAGAAAACTGTCCATCACAACAGAGATCATTGTGGTTTTATTGACCAGCCCTGTGGGATTGGTTTCATGGACGGATCAACTGGAGCCAAGCTCTACATTATCAAAGCCAAATGTTGGATTGGATGATGTAAAGCCAGCTGCCACTGGACTACAAAGCAGTGGAAATATGTTCTTCAGATTGACCTATCAGACCTCCTCTGTCTGGAGATATACCAGACGAGTCTGGATTTGGCATTTGCCAGAAGACCAGCACTTGTGTGATTTCTTTGCGTCAAGTTTAGATTGGCAGCAAGCATGGAGTTTAGGGTGTGGGGCTGTTTTCAGGAATTGGACTAGGCGTCTTCGTTCCTTAGTGCATCATGAACACATTTTGAGCAATGTACCCAACTTTGTGGGAACTGTTTGGGAATGGCCTTTTGGTGTTCAAACTTAACTGTGAACCACTGTACAGGTCAATAAAGAGATGCATCAGTGGGTTCGGTGAGGAAGAACTTGCCTTGTACAACGCCAGTGTCTCACATGTCTGCTTCTGGAAGGATTGCTAAAACATTCCTGTGAAGATGATCCTTGACATCGTGGCAAATCTTTGCAGAAGCTGCAATAGCTGCAGAGGGTGGCCGAGATAATATTCATTTCTATGGATTAGGAAAGAGATGCCACTTAACCCTGGTGTTTACAAATGGGGTCCAAACGACCCCACACACGTAAAACTTGATTCATTTGCCTCAGTCCTCTACGTTTGCCTCAGTCCTCACACGCACAAGGGTTAAACTGTATAAGTGGCAAGATCAATGAACAAATACTTCAAAAATAGCGGATAAGGATAAATGGTGTCCAAATGTTTGATGTGGTAAGCAACTAAGATACAAAGCAAATTTATCGTGATTTTTGGTGGTTATGGTGGTAGGAATTTGCCTCATAATGGATGGGCTGCCAGTTGCTTTTCAGCAAGAAACTTCACCTGCTTCGCCTGTGGGTGATGACCAGAGGGCCCAGTGGTGCATGGCCGCCTCTCCTCTTGTCAGACTGCTCCAGGGCAGCTGTGACTATTTTCCAGTATCTTGCCACCATCGGCGCATCAATGTGTGTGTGAATGAAGCATTTTGTGGTCCTCTGGATTGATAAAGCACTATAAGTACGGACCATCTGCATATAAAACTTCATCCAAATACTGCTCCTGCTTTGACCGTACAGGACTGTGAGGTGACTGAGTATCTCGTGAAATAAAAACGTGGGGCTGGATGATGGATACTAACTCTGGACTATTTACTGTCATGAAATTGGTCCGTAATATTGTTTCAATTTCCCCCCCTTGGACATTACGAGATTAATGAGTCAGATATATTTCGAAGTGGGTCTATTATAATTAATCAAAAGTCAAGTCTATTTATCCAAAAGGACGGAGTAGAAAATATCAATGAGGTTGTTATTGATTATGATTTTCTTAATGGTCAAAAGAAGAATTTAGCAGCTCAGTAATGAGGTTTCTTCTTTTTTTTTTTTTTTGCTTATAAATCTTAACCTAAAATAAATAACTAGGTTGAGTTTCACTTTAAGCAACACCCACACTTATACAATAGATCCACAATACAACAATAGAGGTCAGTCCTGCATCTTCTCCTTCCATCGTCCTTTTATTCCTCCCTCTTCCTGGATGCTTCTGCTGCAGTGGTGTGTGTTTGTTTGTGTGTCTCACTGACTTATGGTTTCATTAGTTGCAGCGAAGGGGAGCCTTGTAATTGTTGCTGAATTATGGAGGCGGGGGTGGACATTGCCATGGGAGCTCCCCAGGTTCACACAAACCCACAGTTTAATGTGCATGCACAATCCATCGTGCATAAACCCTCCTATTACTTTATCTCACACACACACAGAAACTCATCCCCGCTCAACAAGCTACAAAGTGAACACATTCATCGATCAACCTACCACCTACTCACTCACTCTCTAAAGTGGGGTGTTTCCTATACACACTGCACGTTGCTCATGCAGGAGCAATCTGCTCGCTCTGCCACATGCGCGCTCTTTCTCTCTCCCTCACACACACACACACACGCATAATTCGCCCACGAAGGAGAACCCAGCAGCAAAGAACATGTGGGATCAGGAACTCGGTGAAACGGCTTCAAGGGAGTAGCTCTCCGCGCACACGTGTGTGTGCATCTGGATGCAAGGTTGAGAAGCACGGAATCGTGTCACCGATCTTATTGGAATGGAAGAAAGTAAACAGAACGAGCGCTGTACGCCAACCATCGTTTCCATGTGCCTGGCTGAATATGTGCAGATGTTGTGCGTTTTGTAATGAATATAGTACACACACACACACACACACACACACACACACACACACACACACACACACACACACACACACACACACACACACACGGAGGAGTTCACACAGCCTGCCAGTCATTATCATGCCATATTACTCATGTAAATCGTGATATGCCCCCAATGTCAGGACTCGGGAGCCAAAAATAGCAGCAGAGGCAGAAATGAGTCAGATGACGTCATCAGAGGGGGGTGAGGGAGGGCGGGTGACGTCACGTGTTTCCTAGTATCCCGACCCGAAACATTAGCATTTTGAACAAGCATCCAGCTTTCTAATTTTAGCAACACAAACAGAAACGCAGCCGCACAAGCTTCTGCTTCGGCGATTTCGGAGCAGATTGGGAGTCTTCAGGTTTTTTTATTATTTTTTATTTTAATTTTTTTTATTCTTTTGGTTTCTGTCTTTGTGAGTGTCAGATGTTACGATTGAGCAGATGTTTGAGATGCAAGTTTGTTTTCATCAAGTTTCATTCAGTGGGATTTGTATGACTAAAAGTTTCATCTGGAAATCACACAAGTGGATCAACAATGGATACCTTTTTTCTTTGGCCTTCACTGACAGACTGGAAATGGGTAGAGAGAGAGACATGGAGCCGGACAATATGACTAAAAACCTATAACGATCAAAGGGTGTTATAACCGCTGATATCGATAAATATTAATCAGTATTTTGTTTTAAATATCTCAAATACAGTCATACTGGTGTTGCGACCTTTCCTGTTTTACCCACAGTTTAACCCCACAACGGTTTTTTTTTACACTTTTATGCAGTTATGAGGCACGTTGGACAAACATGAAACTACTGCTGCATCGGTTACTCAACAGGTTGTTGCTAGGTAACCAGAGAGCGAGCGAGTTCGCTGATCCCTCGAACCTTTTTTAGCTAAGGCTGTGGGAGTTTGAGCAGCTAAAGCCTTTCCTCTGTCTAGATTCCCCAGAATGCTGTGCGGTCCCGGATCAAAGTTTGGTGAAATTATTGAACATTGTATCAGCGTATTATCTTTATATCAGAATATATATTCTTACACACAACACCCCAACAAATGTACCATTTTTCAGAGGATGCTAATGAACATCTTTTTTGTTTCTCTCATCCTGTTTCTCATGTTTTTGAATGAAATTATTTTTAACAATCTGCTCAACAGTCTAAAATCATTACAGCCTAGTTTTTGTCTCCATGATGAATGCTACATGGGGTTGCATTCATTTAGTTGTCTCTTTTATCCAAAGCAGCTAGCAAATGTCAGTCATTCAAAGGAGGATCCACTGAATGCTGTGTTGCAGTTTAATACGATATATTCAACAAAAATCTCAGCTTTAAATCAGATTCTTATTAAAACAGAGGCCAAAAAGCAAGAATAATAGAAAATGTATAAAACAATATCACAAAAACATAACTCCCCTGAGAAACGTAACAAAAAATTGGCTAAATTTGAAATTGCTGAATATTAATACAAAACAATGGTTCAGAACATAGAAAGAGATGAGTCATGTTTGATCATGCTACTTTGTTACACCTTCAGTCTCCGGTCTTAATTTTATTAACTCCCTCAGTTGTACTCCATCTGAATCCTAACAATCTTGTGACCAGGTGTCTATTTTAAGCCACCCTCTTAAAGTCGCCCGTTCCCATGACATTCAGGTTGGGATCCAAATCCCAATGCTGGACTCCAATTCCCAGAAAAAGACACACCCCGACCCCCAAAAATAAAAATCTGAAAACATCTTATGTTTAATAGCATATTTTTTATCCGCAGCATTAACATCTGTGCTTAAATGTTATGAAAATCCCACCCGAATAACTTTGCACTTTAGAGTGTCCATATTAATTTTAGTAAATACTTGACTTGACTGTTTCTGAACATTGTAAGGCAAAAAATAAATAAAAAATAGCAGCCAGGACGCTCCCTGTCTTTAAATGGACCTCAAATGACCTCTTGTCCAGACAACATGCCAACATTTCCGTACAAAGTGGACATGAGTTTGGAGTAAAGTCTGCCTGAGCAGGCTGGGCATCGTCATTGAGCTACATTTTATTCATAACGCCGTCCAACATGAATCTATAACAAATAAGCTTGTTAAATACAGAATATGAAAAATGAGGAAAAAATAACAAAATGTGACAAAGAAAAAAAATTATTAAAAACAGAATGGCAAAAAATAATGAAACAAAGTAAACTAATTCATGAGAGAGATTTCAAAAAATGGAAAATTAAGTAACAGTAATATAATTAAAATGATATTTAATATATAATAATAATAAATAAACAACAAAATAATATAAATTATAATTAATAATTAATGTCAAAAATATATGTAACATTTTATAATCAGATAAGTTGGGAAAGTAAATTAATTAGATACAATATTTGGCACATAAATTATTTTATCAAGCCTTTTATTAATCTCTAATTTATTGGCAGTTTTTGAAGGATCTCCATACAACAAGGCATTCTGTCTCTAGTTTGTTCTCACCATCATAAAAACACAATCTGTTTATTAAAAGCAAGGTCTGATTAAAGAAACTGTATCAAAATTCCATGTGGAAGTGTTTTTTTTCTTTTTTTAATTTTAGTAATGATTTTTATGTGATTATATCAACAAAAACACACAAATTCACAAAGAGGACAGAGGATGATCTTTAAACCTTTGCTGAGGTGGATAAGATCGGCTTCACGTGTAAGTATCGGCCGATCACCCATCCCCCAAAGGCAAGGAAATGGGCCAATGAATGGGCCAACACATGTTTCCTGTATTATACGTTGTTATAGGATGTAATGTAAACGTCACTGTCAGAGATGCAATAAGTTTGATTGGTTTTTGAATGATCTGATAATCTGTTAATTGCTGCCAGTCCACAATATTAGCAAAACTAGAGGGCCCCAAACCAAATTTCACCTAGGGCCCCATGAAGGCTTGGGCTGGCCCTCATGCGAAACAATATGCTTCCATTACAATTTTGCAAAATGCACCCATTTCTACAGCCAAAAAACCACCTCATCCTAGTGCAAAATCTTTTCATCACAAAACCTGATTTTCTTTCAAAATTACAGTGTTTTAATTTCCTAATTCCAACTGGTGAACGTAATCGCAGCACTCTAGTGTAGACGACGTAACACGAGAGAGCTCGCTGTTAAAGCTAAAGACCAGAAGTGGCTGGTGCAGCGTAAGGTCAAACACGCTGAAACGAAGGATGGCTGTGTCTCATAGTACAACTGCAGCAGCATGAAGGCTGGCTGCTCTCTCTGTTACATAACCACACATGCAAATTCACCAAGAGAGGAGCAGGGAGGAAGAGGTGGGGTGAGGGGAGACTGAAGAGACCCCAGGGGGAACGCGAGAGACGGAGAATGAGAGAACGGGAGGAGATGAAGAATTCAAACTGAATGACAGCTCCCAGCCTTTAACGTCACAGTGATCCGCTACCGTTTCGGTCGTCGCACGCCGACTAACGTGGTCGCATTGTTTGTGATTTATCACATTCCTGTTTTTCTCTGAAAATGTCAGCCACGTTCAGGGATGTGGATGTTTTTTTTTTTTTCTGAATTTCCAGACCTGCTGCAGTGTCTTCACAACTGCAGATTCAGAAATGTTTCAGCGCTTTAGATGAGACGCATTAATGCCAGAGAGACTGAAAGGAGGATCCGTGTGATATTAACCATGTTAGAACTGGTTACAGTTTTTCTTTTGACTTGATACTGGAATTTATCACAACTTGTGAGTCACTGAAATACATGAATTTTTCATTAATATTCATTGAAGTTCCACTCAAAGCATTTTGTCTTTTCACAAGAACGTTTCTTGATTTTACAACAAAGTCCATTTTTCTGACACTGTACAACTTTTTAAAAAGGCATGAAGGTCCTCTCTCCGACTTCTCACTGTTCCTTCCAAGCATCCCACGAGGTGTTGCCGTTTTAAAAGGCCGTTAAAAGGAGGACATGTTTTGGTTTTAACGAGATGCAACACGAGTTTTACATCTTTATTAAAATGAGAAAGCTTCTTGTTTTAACAAGATGGTACTCCTCCTGTATCTAGCTTCTATTTCTGGCAGTTTGACGCTTCTGTAGAAATTTTATTTATCATTCAAATTTTAACTACGAACAATTGCAAAAAAACAAAACCCTCAAAACATTCATATGATTATTTTTTTTTTTTCTGCAGGTAAGTTGTAATGTCCAACCTCAAAGACATGGAGCTCACTGAATATAACTCCTCAAAATAACAGTGGAATCATGCAAAACTGGTCTGCAGTTATAACAAGGGCTTGATTGGTGTAATTCTTTGCTTTATGAGAAGGTATGAATAACATGTGACACGTCATTTAAAATAAAAGTTAATAAAGACAGTTATTTTTTTCTGAGCTTCTTGCATTGTCTCACTGTGTTATGAGAGTTGCCTTTCTCATTTCCATAGTCAACTGAGCCATGTTTTATGCCATTGCATATTCTCATATGGTTTTTAGAAAATGCTTAATTTAATCGTGATTATAATCCCCCAATATAATTGAAAGTGATAAACTGTGCTTATTTATTTGTTTCTTCAAATTTTTGACTGAAAGCGGTTTGATAGTTGCCAGGTAGTTTCAACACGTAATCCTTAATCTGTTAGCGAGATGCAACGTCTTGGACATGCAACGTTTTAAAGCAATGAAGTCCAAAAAAAAAAAAAAAAAAAAAGAATCTGCAAAATACAATTTTGTAGTAACGGTGCTATTTCAACAGTGAGTTCTCGTATATAAATATTGTAGAACGAGAAAATGTTGTGGAAAACTCCATAACCGAACATTTCATTTAATTATTAGTTACAAAAAAGGCTGTTTCTTTTCATTGAGATTATTATTACTGTTGTAGACATGCTTCAGCGTTGATTTCGCGATCAAAGACGTCTCAGGGAGGAAAACAGCTAGAAGGAATGAATACGAAAGAGGCTGAAAGTCTGTCTGGGTTTTAGTGCCTAATAGGTTGTATTACTAATGAATGAAATAATTATTATGCAGTAGCTTCTTCATGTAGAGAAACATCTGCCGTAACAAAACTGCAATTTGTGAAGAATTTTCAGTGAAATCATAAAATATACAAAGACAAAAACACAAGTTATGTCTTATTTGAACTACCTTCTTCTATAACCTGCATGGCAGATTAAGAACATTTCCAGATTATGAAAATAGTTGATGTGAACAACTTACACCCTCACTAGAACAATAAATTAGCACCCCTAAAAATTGCGCGCAACTTCTTTTTCAGTCCATTTTCAGCCGAGTCAGCCTTTCTTGAATTACTAATTAGAGAGTAGCTGCAATTCCACTGATTGCACAAATTGCACAAATTGGAACCATGAAAATAAATTTGCTTAATGGAAACAATTTAGTAAAAGACTCACATTTTTTGCTAAAACATTTTTGAGGTGGTTTTTCAGATGTATCAAAATGATTGTATTTCACAGAACTGACTCACATAGTCATGTGATTAACAACCAGATGTTACTACTGGTGGAAACGACAAAGAAGACAAGAAGCAGTATGAGGATGATGGCGCAGTACGTTTTGTTGTTGTCTTTTTATTTTTTTTAAAACAACTTATGGCGTGAACAAACTTATTCACTTGAGTTTAATTGCCTTTCTTATTGTGTTTTTTAGACATCATTTTGATGGAATAATAAGTATACACAACAGTAACATCAGATCTAATATTTTTATTAAAATAAACTGATTTGGGTGTCTGGCAAAATTTATTTATTTATTTATTTATTTATTTATTTATTTATTTATTTAAAGTTTCAAAAACTTTCTAAAAAAAGTTTGTGAACGCTAAATTTCTCTCCTATTCCGCCATCTTCCCATGCTCCACCTCACCGTCTCCATCCGACTGCTTTCAGACAGGCTTGAAGGCCTCGCCAGAGATGGACAGACAGATGGGTGGAAAGAAAAGCGAGAGGAGGTTGAGAGGGAGACATACGGGAGGAAGGAGGAGAGGGAGATGTGTGACCCACTTTGCAGAGCCTAGAGTATTTATAGAAGTAAGTGTCCTAATTGGTGAGCCACTGGGAGAGCAACAGCACCGAACTGGTGCCCTACTCCTAGTCCTTCACCTCTTCAACCTTTTCCTCCCGCAGTCCTTTCACTTTCCTCCGTTGCCCCGTTCCTCCTGTATTCAGTCTGAAGACCTCATCACTCTTTCTTGTGCCATTTCCGCCTCCTACACTTCACTGATCAGTGACCTTCTCTTCATCCTTGCTCTTCCATTTCACCCCTCCTCCTCCTTCCCTGCTCTGATTTTTACCTCGTCCTCTCTCCGGTTTCACCTCATCAGTTATCGTTCACAGTAAAAGTATTTGAAGAAATATTTAATAGGGTATTATGTAGAAAAAAAAAACAGAATAGGACCTCCTGAGTCGATACTTTGAAGAACTAACTTGCGAAAATGATTGGATCAAGAGCATCTGTTAGCATCAATTCTGAAATCCTCAGTTTCATTATTGATTTAAAAGAGCTTTGTGAGCTTTTCAGAGCTAGCTGTAAAAACTAGTTCACTGATTGGCCCGGTTGAAATTCTACCGGACAAATCCTCTTCAATGGGAGAAAGCCCAAACAGAGCAGTGATGTCAATTTTCTGTAGTCTGTAGTTTTAGCAGCAGAGGAAGTGAAGTCCATATTAGCCACTCTTCCAAATACTGAATCGGCATGAACAGCCACCTCGTTTGGATCGACACTTCTCATTTGTGCGGGCAATTTCCGGTAAGCTTCATGGCGTCAAACTGATGGATTATATACGTCACAGGCAAACGTTAGCAGCGGGGTCAAATTTAAAACCTCAACAGAACCCACGACTCCAGGAAGGGATCGTTTGGTCCAGAGTCGCTGTACGAAGTGAAGTGTAGAATAAGGGTCTAGGTTTCACCAGGGTCTCCCTGACCTGGCTGGGGTGTTATTTTTTTATTTTTTAATTTTTTTTGCTAAAACACTAATTACAAGCATCCATCCATCCATTTTCTATACACTCTTGTCCCTTAGAGGGGTCAGGAGGTGCTGGTGCCTCTCCAGCTAACGTTCCAGGTGATAGGCGGGATCACCCTGGACAGGTCACCAGTCTGTCGCAGAATTACAAACATTAGGTCTGCTAATGTTAAAACATAATAACATTGTATTTACTGGAAGCTAATGGAAATAAGTCAAAGAGCTAAACTGAACCGTCTGTCAATGACAACCATTTTTAAAGTTAGAAAAAATGCTAAAGTGCTAAATGAAAAATTAGCTCTATTAGCACATTATCAGACTAGCAGAAGTGTATGACAGAATAGATAAGTAAAAATGGATAATCCTATGAAAGAATTAAATTACACACATGTAGCATCAAAGGTTATTGATTACAGTCATTTTTATTTATCTGTGTAGAGGGCTAAATATAAATTGTCCCACTTTTCAGCTGTTTTTATTTAAGATAAAAACGTTTCAGTTGGAGGATAACATACATTAAAGTTTGTTGATGGTTTTTGATCAAGTTGATTATGGATATGGATACTTTTCAAGAAAACCCAAACCTCCTTCTTCTGAGGCCAAGAAATAGTCGAGGCACTTATAAATAAAACCGTGGAACAAAACACAAATATGGAAGAAAGGGAGAGAACTCACGTAGGAAGTACTCTGAAGCATCTGCCTCATAGTCCGCATCCTCGGGGAAGTGGTCTATCTGCTTACACATCCCCTTAAAAGAACCTGGATGGGGAAAAAAGTAAAGAAAACTTAGAAAATTAGCAGCTAAAAACAAACAAGAATGAAAGGGTAGGTATGTAAAAACAGTGTTTCACAGAGAAAAATGACTAGAAAATGAAGGGAATAACATTAGAAACGACTTGTCATCTTTGGAAATAAAAAAAAACATGAAAAGGACAAACGGCTTTTAAGGGGGTGAAATATGTAGAGCTTCTGCTAAATGAAGCTAAATGAAGGCGTGTCCTTGTGTGAGGGGTGATTGAGTTGAAGGCAGGAGGAGAGAACTAGCCAAGAAAATGGAAGGACAGAATGCAGCTCATTAAGACAGAGCGTGTGTGTGTGTGTGTGTGTGTGTGTGTGTGTGTGTGTGTGTGTGTGTGTGTGTGTGTGTGTGCGCGCGCGCGCGGGTTGGTTCAGCTCCAATGCTAATTGTATGCCCTCCCAAACCACTGCAATTAAATGGGACCTTGTTAATTGGCAATTAGAGGACGAAAGACCAGCACTTGGCTTTCAGATGGGCAGCAGTTAACATAAACACACACACCCACACACACACTTAAATATGCTTCACGCTAGCAGCCATATGCTACACATGCGAGTACTTAGACTGCAGCATTGCATCTCGGCGAAGGAATTTAAATGGAAACTTAAAATTTGGACATTTGAGACAAAATCAAATAAATTGGACCCTCAACTATAAATGTTGTGAATTTGATTATTTTCATTACTTCAAGCAAACAAAAAATATTCCTTTTTTTTCTCACCCTTTTTGTATTATTGAACTTTAAGGTTTAAGAAAATAAATCAGCATTTTGCAAAATTATTAATGAAATTTCAGCTTACAAATTCTGTTCTTTTCCATGGAGAACAGTGATGAATGCCAGTGGCATGCAAGTTGGGAAAAGCTTATGAAATAATTTCATACAGAACAAGTAAAGGATTTCATTTGCTTTCTTGTGACCATAGCAACATTTTATTTTTATTTCTGCACCGGATTTACAAAGCAGACTGCACTAAATACACACAGATGCAAACACACCAATCAGATCGACCAGATGGGAGCAGAGCGCACCTCACTGTTTTGTGTCAGATCACAGAAGTTTTACCTTTTGCCACAAATGGAATAAAGTCAATGAATTGATTAAATCGTACCAGAGTCGCATTTCTAAACCAATTTGATGTTGCAAATTGAAAGACAACTGGAAATGAAAAGCACTGAAGTTGAAAATGTACCGGATTTTAACATTACCACATGTAGTTGATCCAAAATTTCAGTACTATCTTCTGATAATATGCGAATAAAAGCAAAACACATGTGCTTCATTACATATTTAAAATCAGGGCTCAGTCAAGCAAAGAAGAGATTATTCAATGCGCTTCACCTTGTTATCAAGTCTTCTCTGCTGACATTAGTCTTTTGAGTTCTGTTTATTAATCTCTGCACTTGAACAGAGTTGAATCCATTAATGTGTGTGTGTGTGCGTGCGTGCGTGCGTGCGTGTGTGTGTGTGTGTGAAAATATTAGATTTTTTTTGTACAGCTACCAGTTTAGTAAGTTGCTGTTCTGTGTCAAGGATGTTTCTGATCCTTAACAATCCAAAATTATTTGCTTTGACTGTAATTCACTTATTTCTTTGCAAATGAATCCAGACCTTTCCTTAAGTATGAATAACTCCTGTATTGGTGCTAAATGCTCTTTTTGGCTGTATTTAGGTAGTTTTAGTTGCAACTAGGCACATTTTTTTTCACTAGTGTGTCCAACAAAAACATCTCTTACTCATAAAACAAACTGCAGTTTTCTAGTTTTCAGTTTTCAATAAGGTATTCTGGTTTAGCATTTGCAACATAAATTGTTTGCTTTAGCTACTTATTTTTAGGGTACAGTTAACCTTTGAATTCTTAAATGACTGTACTTTCCAGGTTTATGAGAGCAGTTTTATAATTTATGTCCTAATAGGTGAAATTTGAGTTTCCTTTCAGAAGGAAAACATTGTTTTATATAAACAACCTCTTTTTTTCTCTCTTTCCTCCACATCCCATCCAGCAGCATCTTATCTGAGGACCAAAAAAAGGTTTCATTTTCAAAAGTGGAACATAATCCTGCACCTGATATTGAGCAAAAACAAACTTTATTACAATTTACTCATATTGAAATATATCAAAAGTTTAGCAAAGTAACATGTAATTCTACACTTAAAAAGCAATTATTGCTTTCTTTTTTTTTTCTTTTTTTTTTTTTTACTAAAACAGAATTTCAGCCTCTCTGTGAGCCCCTTTTGTTAGATTTTACTGAGTAACTTAGGCAAATATGTTCATATATTTGTCAAAAAATGACATTGTTGCATCGTGATGTGCTAACACATTCTCCAAATAACAACAGTAACCGCCGTGCGAGTGGCATACCCCGTGAATCGGTACACCAAATGACTATAATTTAACACGTCTGCGCCCATCGGCGTCATAAAACTTTCGCTATAGCAGTTGCTAGGTGATATACAAAGTGGAAGATTCAGCGAAGACATTGTTCCCATCACTCCCACTGCCTTAATTACAATACTATTTGTGTCTGTGTTTGTGTTTAATTTATTGCTATGAGCGCCGGTGCTTTCATGTGATTATCTCACGATTTGACAAACGCATCACTGTGTAGGAATTCCATCATGCTTTTTATTTTTCCACCAACACAGTCCTCTCTCTCTCTCTCTCTCTCTCTCTGTGTCTCTTCTTCTCTCCGTCTATCCCTTTCACATGCTCCCTCACTTACTCCAACACATGCCCACCCACGCTGCACCACAAGCACATGTAATCTGGAATTGCATTTTCCCTGTCGTCCTTCTCTCTTCCATCTCCCTCGCTCACACACAGCCCCCTCTCTGAGACTTTCACCTGCCCTCCTGTCGGTCTTTCACATGCGTAGATGTTGCCGCCTGTACTCTGGAGACCAGACTCTCATTGGAACAGAGCTGGCTGCCACCAGCCCTTCCTTCATACTCTGCTCTTCTCTTTCTTCTTGTGCGGTTCAAATTAAAAGAACATTTTATTGCACCAACGTTGAAGAAGCTTGCACAGTACATTTTATGTTGGCTTTCTGAGCCATAAGAAAGAAGCAACTGATGGCTTTAGGATTAAATGTATCTGAGATTTTGAAGAAAATCTTCAGCCATTAGACTGAAGTGATAAAATGTTATTGAAGATTTGAGGAGATGCACCACGAGCCATTCCTCCCTCCAGCTTCTGACTCTTGTTTGTTCTGGTTGCATTTATCCAGAATGCCCTGCACTGCGATTCGCTTCCTGCTTTCGGAGCGGTCTCCAGTGCGCTTGACATTCAAACCGCGCCAGAGTTCACTTTAATCAAACCAAGACCTAGGTTTTTATCAGGGTTCGAGATTTGTTGTTTTTGTTTGTGCAGGTGTGAATACACTCAACTGAGCCCTGGTTCGGTCCAAACTTCCGGAACCAGAGACACTTTTGCGGCGTCTCCGTCCGCTTCCAAACAAATTCTGGTACGGTTCGCTTCTGGTGTGAGTACAGATTGGTTCAATCCAAACCAAATACAGGAAATGCGTCTTTTTGGACTTCACGAGTCACCGCAAGTAAAGATTAGCGTCTTCTACTCTCATTGTTTCCTATCTGCCAATTTCTGTTTAGCGATGCTGCTACCAACATGTTGTGGGTCAGACCATGCAGAGTATCTGGTCTCATCATGAAACATGCGTTGAATTAGCTGCTCTTGACATTCAAAAGGATGGTGCAGTTGTAATGTGCAACAACAGAAATGGTAAATGGCCTGTACTTGTACAGCGTTTTATCAACACACTTCGTAATACATTCAGTCGTTAACCCGTTCCCATACACAACTACCGAGGCAGACATCAAACCGGCAACCCACTGTTTGCAGGATGAACTCCTCCATCACCCCAAATGCAGCAAGCAGGACTTCCAAAGGTTGTTTTCTTTCTGTGCTTTGTCCTGAAACTGTCCTTTCTGTCCAGTTGAAGCAGTGACGGCCACCTTTGTTTGCAAAGTGTAGTCCACATGCAAAAACACACATTGTAAAAGCAAACCGCACCAAGTGGAAAAAACATAACGGCCACTTTTGGTCCGGACCAAACAAGTGAATATATATAGGTTAGACTAGTTCCAGGCGTAGGTAACCTAGATAGCCTCAAGCCACCAGGGGGCTCCCTAAAACACATAATGTTTCACAAGAGAAAAGATATGCCAAAGCTTCGAATTTGCAGTTATGCTTATAAAGAATAAGCATGCAAATTTACTTGGACATCTTATAAATAGTTACTATAGAAAAATGTACTGTAAAATTATTAAAAAAGTAAAAATTTAGCATGGATTTAAAAGAACTGAGAGATAAGCTAATTGTAGCCATGTGGCCATTTGTTCACCATTAGCTCAAGTTTTTGTTTCTGTTTTATGTGCACTAGACCTGTAAATTAACAATTAATGATGACAATGTTCCATGTATATTCCTGAAACTAATTAACCCCACCTTTCCTTTTATACTCTAAACCACTAAAGCCTTTTTACAATGACTCATTTCTTGTCGCATGATAATCTATGGCCTTGATGTGCTGAGCACAGCAACCACCTTGGTGTAGAGATAGATGTACACACCACTGTCAAAGTTGAAATTTCACACACACACACACACACACACACACACACACACACACACACACGCAATGACACTGCTGTCATAGCATCTCAGCAGGAAATTCTCTCCCTTGTTGTTTTTCTTCCTCCATGTGACCCTATCAGAGGGCAGTTCTCAGACAGCTCATTAGGGCAGAAGATCTCAAAGGGTTAATTACCCTGGTGGTGTATAACACTGAGGAGGTGTATACCCAGTGACCAGCTCTGTCTCTTTACTCTCCAGGACAACCTGCCCATTATTACTGTTAATAGCAAGAGATGACGATGCATTGCACCACAGCGATCTGTTTGCTTTTACGTTACATCCCCAGACCAGCTGGTCAAAGACACCATCTGCAGCTGCCACTTTACACAAACCAGTCAAAATAAAACCGCGACTATCTCTCTTGGCATGCCAAAGGCACAACAGGAGCAAGTTTATGGCTGCCCCTTCACAGTATCGAGATTGGAAATTGGCCCAAAATCAGCCAAAAAACAATTACCCCACATGCAAACCCACTGGTTAATAAGAAATGGGTCGATTGTTTTCATAGCGATTATTGTTGGCTATTGTTCTTTGTTTGAGTAATATCACTTAATCAAGCCTTTTCTAACATTTCACTCTACAAAATAAGTAATAAAAGTATGTAAGATTCATGTTGATATTGCTTTGACCAATACTTGAAGCTGTATCATATTGGAAGTGACAAAGGTGTGTTGGGACACTCCTAACTTTAACTCTGCATATTGAAACCAGCTCTTTGAGTTTATAGTATTTAGTAGAAGAGATGTTTAATAAGTAACGTAACGTCATTGGCTTTTGTGTCAAGCAAACCACATTCTCTGATTTGGTCGATTTTATTGGTGGATTGTAGGTACAAAGCACAAACAGGACAACATGGAGAATCTTTGGTGTTGTGCTTTGGGAAGCAGCATCATAAACCACGACAGCAGAAATAAATGACTTTATCTCACGGACAAAAATGTGATGTGCCAGACAAATTTATGAAAATACAATTCCCCTACATGTGTTGGAGAGCCAAAGTGAGCCAATGATTACAATCAGAGGCAACATTGATAACATTATGGGTATTTTTTTTTTATGTAAAGCATAGCGAAGCACCGATCCACTTTTTTCACTTCCGATACCGATATCTGAGGTTTCGTATCGACCGATACAGAAAATCAGTGCTGAATTGACTTAAAATGACATAAATGTACTGAATTCTAACATTTATTTGACAGCACTCTTAAATATATCAATAGCTTCACAAGCTATTGTGTTGTTTTACAATAATTTAATTTATCATTCAGTGGAGTTAGGAGTAGAAATAAAGAAACTGAAACTGGCAAAAACAACAGATTGACTATCTTGGTCAAACTGCAACAAACCTTCTTTCAAATGTTTCAGAAAGTGCAATTAGGTATTCTGAATATAATGTAAAATGAGTAATAATAAATGACGTGACTCAGAGCACATTATCGCAAGACCCAGGCATCTCTAGTTGTGGAGAGTTTACCTGAACCAAAACCTGCGTAGACTGTGAATCTGCTTTAGATGGTGAAGGATCTCTGCAAAAGAAAACGCACGCAAGCACATAAATATTTCATTTCGTTGAAGCTGTACACGGCCTTACTATACCTTAATTTAGCGTTTTCAACAACTGTTGTGTCATGACATAACCAGCATGTCTTTGTTAACACAACCATCTGCATATTTCAGCAGCGCCAACGTCGACCCGGCTTTCCCCTCTTCTCTGTGAAACTGTTCTGTTCTCCCTCCGTCTCCGCGCTGTCATAATGAAGTCTCGATCTCCCAAATTGCCCCTTTTAAATTATACATTCAGCTTAAACATGGAAGAGATACTATTATTCTGAAATCAACCTGCACCTCTGGGGTCAAAGTGGCTTTGGCATCCACTTACGCTCACAGCCGGGGGGTAAGGGGCTGATTTATGCTAATACAAGGAGACCTTAATGACCCTCTCTTCACGAGCCAATCAGAACCCTGCTTACAGGCTGACCTCACAGCTGTTCAGGATAAGTTAATGTAATGTGATAAAGCACTCACAGGCAACCTTTTATGGAGTATTAACATCTTAACCCTTATTGCAACGTGAAATGTATTTTTCTTTCTGTGAATGTGTGTATGTGTGTGTGTGTGTGTGTGTGTGTGTGTGTGTGTCTCCTCTCAACCAGCTGTTATGTAAACACTTGGCGACGGTTCTTTTATTTCATACAGTAATTACGGATCAGTCTGTGTACTAAACTGCTAATTAGAGACCGTACAGCCGAAGTGTTTCATTAGCTCAGGCTGTAGGATTACGAAGGTGAGCCACAGAACATTTCACAGGTCTTTTTATTTTTCTTCGTCTATTAATGTAAATTCATCGCTGAATTTTTGCACATTCTTCATAATCTTTAAACAATTACTGGGTTTGTGCTTCAAAAGAAGCTCCATTTGAAAATTGACTCAGTCGTTTCCTTTCTCTCTTTTGGTCCTTTCTTTCTTCTTTCTTTCTGAATCTATCCTTTTGTCTTTCTTTCTTTCCATCATTATTTATTTTTCTCTATTTCTTTTTCTTTCTTTCAAGCTAATAATGCCACGTTTGTGGGCGTTTGAAAAGTCAGAGTTCCCCATTGCTTACTCCCCCCAGAAAACCCCTCAAATCCTTAACAAGAGGTTTATTTTAATAGTACAGATAAACAAAATGCTCTCAAAGGTAGGAGGAAAGTGACTGGACAAATTTCTTTTTTTCCCAATAATTTTTTTTAACTGTGGACGCAGGTTTGCATTTAAAGGAGTAGAAAAAGCAACAGTAAAACAGTCTGGACTTTTAAAACCTCTAAATTGTTCCCCCAGAGTAACGGTGCCATAAAAAAACTGAAACAAAAGCACATCAAGCTGAGTTCAGGATTTTTGTCCAAAGCTCAGAAACACTTAGGATGCATTCAGACCAACCCAGGATTAGAGTCCTGAATCGGACTGTAGTCCGTTTGTCTAGAAAGTCCGATTTTTTTTTTTTTTTTTTTTTTTTTTGGGAGGTCTGAATGCAAATTTGAATTCCAAAACGGACTTAAAAACCGAACTCTGATCCGTCTAAAAACCTCGGCCTCTGTTCTGTTGAAGTGGACTCTAAAACATAGAAAACCCGTCTGAATGCAGCCTGCCTAGAGACCGTTTAAAAAGCAGGAAGTTTGCCACAGTGCAGGACATTCTGGTCATATATTACTCTCTGCTCTGCGGGTTAACGAAGATGTTGTGTCGGTTGTCATGGCAACGGGTCTGCATGCCGACACAGAAAGCGAGGAAAAGTAGAATATAAATGGTTTAAAGTTGTTTTACAATTTTTTATCAGCTTATTTTCCCATTGCTGTGGCGCTCTGCAGCTGCTGTAATTTTTAAACCTTTAATAAATGACAAAAACTGAACTAATTGCCTCGTTTGTTTGAACATAATCATCAAATAGGATGGAGGAATTTGCCTAGTCCTCTCTTGCATCTTGATATAAACCAAACTGTTTATATATTTATATCAAGGGAGAATACTTACAAACATCAGCAATTTAAGCATCATTTGTAGAAATCAGGTAAGAAATAAAGGCGCTGATGGACCACCTAACCGGAAATTGCCCCCACGATAACGCATCTTAATATAAAATTCAACCTGAAATGAAAATATTAGTCTTCAGGCAAAACCACAACTGTGGAAATGTCACAAAATTTTCAGCATGTTGTCTAATTTATTTGTCAACATTTGTGTCTTGACTGGATGCAAAACATACCGATTCAAATTCAAGCAATGATGTGACTTACTAATTATGTGTCTAAGGGTGTAGGAACGAGTTTATCATTGGGGGGGCACACAACAGAAACCTGATAGATCCGTAAATAGCTTTAGCAGAAATGTCAAACATTGGGGTTATCAACACGTTACTTAGGCTGTGTTCACACTGCAGACTTAAGTGACCCTATTCCGATTTGTTTTTTTGTCAGATCTGACTTTTTATTTATTTATTTATTTTTTTGCCGTGGCCGTTCACACTTCCAAATATATGCAACCTGTACTGTATGTGATCTGCAGTGTGAACGGACAAACGACCTGAAAGTGAAAGTGCGCAGTAGAGGTCTCCTCGTCATGTCTCCTCTCTCAAAATATAAAATAGCCTCAGAGATGCACATCTAAGATACATAACACCATCATAAGAAAGATTTATTTTAGAGCCAAACAGGAAAAATAAAACCCACTGACAGGTCACCATGCAGAAGCATTTCACCATGTAAATGTGCAGAACACTTGTGGTGTGATTTACTGCAGCTGATAATCTAATCACCACCTAACCACTACCCTTATAAATAGTGGAAATAATGAAAAAAGACAAAAAACAAAAAAAAACATGTTGAAAGTTACAAAAATGAGCCTGACATCAGTTCTCACCTGTTCTCCTTTCTGGTTTTATCATTAATTTTATCATTAATACAATTTTCAAACCTTCACACCCTCCACACTCTCTTCCCTGACCTGCTATTTTCATAGTTAAAAGAGCATTTTTAGTTTATTTAAAAAGCAATAACAGGTTAAATCACATTTAAATTAACTGAAGACCTCACCTGAGCGTCCTCAGTCTCTTCACCTTTCTTCAACAGCATCACTATTCTAGCACTGCCATTCTCCTGATGAGCCATTACACATTATATGCATGTTGATAAATAGTGGAGGATAATCAGGTATTGTGTAGCCATTGCTCACACTGACATTACACTTTAAGCGACAACAAAAAATGGCTCATTTCAGTCATTTCGGTGGTTTCAGTCTCCGTTGTGATGAAATAACAAAACATTGTAGCACATGTGCAACTACACTATGACCAAAGTCTGCAAAATGGTGATGAGACATTTACGTACGAGTCGATTCTTCTGAACGGCGCTTCACTATGGACTGCAGTGGCTATTATTACTCTATTGTATTAAAATATATATTTATTTAATTTAATAATAAGCCTCTGATTGAAGACTTGTGGTGTTGTGGTGCGTGTGCCTATTACACTGCAACTGTTAGGCTGGGTGTTGCTAACCTTTAAAAATAAAAAAACTAAAAGGCCTCTGAGCTTTGAACGTCACGGAGCATCATCAGCAGGTTGAAACGGAGATAAAGAGGGTTATTTGATGTGTAACAGCAGTGTTTTTTATTCTGCAACACACAGCGGTTATACCCATAACCGCGTATAACAGCTGTTTACGTAAAACAGACATTGTAACATGTAAACCATCCAATCATTGCTGTTGGATTCAGAAAGGAAGCTTTTTTCTCCATCTACGTTCACACCACTTGTTACTCCAACATACTGAGATTTATGGAATTGCATTGTGCAGATGTTTTAGAATTATTTGTACGGCTACAAATGAGAATAAAATTGATAATAAGAGCCAAAACATTTTATTATCAACAATGCAACACATTCCACAAATAAAAGTTGGACGCAGAAAGAATGGAGATAAGAGCAGAAAGCTCTCACTTCATTAAGCGACTTCTCGTGAGCTGCATTTCATTTTAATCTTTGAACCCCGACAGCGTATTTCATTTCTGCATAAATCCAGAACACATTCGACAATAGAAAGACCTATTAAAGATAATTGTAATAAAAGTGGAATTAGATTTTTACCCCATTTGCTCTAACTAATTTGGAGTAAGCAATTACTTTTCCTATCAGCAGGCTCGCACATGTGTGCACCCACAACGCGTACAGTAGCTTGATGCGCGGCGGAAAAGAGCCAGGCAGCGACTCGGAGAACTGCTGGGTGAGCTGCAAAAAAAAGTTTCAATTGATTTTTTTTTCTTTTTTTAGGAGGAGGAGCTGTGCTCTGCAATGAGCTGCTGCACAAAAAATCAGATAAGAATAATATTATTTTTTTAAATTGTGCGGCAAATAGCATCCACAGTCCACATTTCTAAATGTTTTTTTTTTTTTTAAATAAAAGTAACATGAATGATGAAGGCTTCCTGAAACACCTGAATTTTAAATACAGACCAGTCCAGTGAATTGCATTATTATAAAGTCCATTTAATTCAGGAACTTTATCACTCAGTCAAATTAATTATAAAGATTAATTTGAGAGCCTTTCTGTTAATTATGATGATTTTCTACTTGGAGGCAATAAAAACACGACATTTAAACTGATCATTTTAGATTGTATCAAGAAGGTGCCTAACACCTGCCTAAATGTTGTCAGTTTTCAAAAGTTAAGTTTTATCTGAGATTCATTGTAACAATTAGTTTCCTCAGTATGGCTGTACTGTAGGTATAATATCAAATCAATCAAATTTTATTTGCATAATATTTGATTGATCTAAGCATTTAAGTTTTCAGCAACAAAAACTTAGATGCTAATAGTATTTAGCGTCAACTTAATGGTTGAATAACCTAAATATCAGATTAAAAACAGTAAATATCTTTATTGTTAAGCCCATTTGCTTATTTATTCAATAATATAGCAGCGAAAAATGCTGTTGAATTAAAAATGTTGCTCATCTTGTCCATGTATGGTTTTCGATGAAAACTGTAATTAGTTGATTAGACTAAAACTTTTAATTGAGTTCCATCTCTACTTAAATCAAGTCAAGCACAGAAAATGTAACAACCGTTTCTATGGAGACTTTCATTCAGCTGCTTATGTAGTTCTGGCATGAATGGCGCCCTGGGCTAACCTCTGCTCCCCCCAACCAATCAAAATCTAGGAAGCCATCTAAATCCTGGAGCAGGATCAAATGCACAAGTCAAAAAAAAATAATCACCAGCAAACTATTGAATTCAAAACATGTTCAAGATACAACAGGTTTGACCAGACCCTGTCCTCCCCCTTTCTAATGCCACCCTGGGCAATCACCCATTCAGCCCATGTCACAAACGAGACAACATGAAGCTAATCGTTGTAGTGCAATCTGTTCTGTTTTATCCTTTTGAAGAGTGACGGTCTAGTGAGCTGCTGGGTTGCTAGTTGTTGGTAGTTTTTCGGAATCATAAGTGGATTCAATGTTCAATGACGATTATCTTTACCTCACTGCCAATTAGCACAAATTCACACACAAGAAAATGAATACCTTTGACTTGGAAGTTATCGTTTTTGTACTTCAGCTTTGTAGCCACAGGCTAATCTGAAATCCCAGTCCCACTTCGGGCCTTTATTAAGACGGCAAAATTGAAATGAAAGATTCCTGTCACACACTCAAATAAAATGAAGATGCATTTTAAGTAAGATGTAAGTAAGATAAGATGCAGGTGACGACTGAAAAGGTCAACTCTGAACTGAAGTACTAGAAGAATCCTGCAGAGTTGTGTAAATCAGATCTAGATAACAGCATTTATGGCTTAATCACAACAGAAACACTCTTTAAAACTATTTATAGTTAAGATAAATTAATGAATGGGTTTAACATATTTAACAGTAAAACTGAATTTATTTCCACTCAAATATCGAGTTGGACCCTGCTAATTTTTAAAAATGGTCCTGCGGGGACAACCCCCCAACCCCTCCCCCGAAAGTCAAGTTATATTTTCTTTTGTAAAAGTATTTGAAACATGCTGAGATATTTTTCAGTTTTATTTCTGCAGACAGTCCAGTAGAAACAAGTAGAAGAAAAAGCACTATGCTGTTATGTCTGATATGGACAATTAAACTAAAATAAAGAGGAACAAGGAACCTGATGGGCCTTATAAGATGGAGTGTGTGTGGAAGAGAGCAAAATAATCGCTGCCACCGTGAAGCATAACATCAGAACACGTCGGCTTCAGGTAGACTGAGGCCTCAAATACAAATCATACTGATGTAGATCTCACATTTTTGTGCCTGGGGATAAAAAAATAAAACATGTCCCCTTTAAATCTCCCATAAACATCCGTAAAAGCTTTCCTTTGCTCACAGAAAAGTTCCTAGCATTTTAAAGTGGTAAAACGGCGCAAAACACATTCTTCCTTTATGACAGAGGACAGAGCTGCAGCAGCTGTAGTTCTGTTGCTCACAGCGGGGCCTTGTGATGTGCCACCGGTGTGTAGCTCGCACAACTGGAACAAGAATATCGGCGCTTTAGTCAGAGGCACACTTGTCTCCAAATAGAACTGCAGGTTTTCTGATGAGCCTCTCGACTCAGAAGTACAAAGTTTTGTAACCTTTCAGCCACAGGAAGAGTGTTGATGCCAGGAAAAAAAAATAGAGCTGATGGGTGAAGGCA
The DNA here is from genome assembly GCF_051168715.1 of Poecilia mexicana. Taxonomy (NCBI): domain Eukaryota; kingdom Metazoa; phylum Chordata; class Actinopteri; order Cyprinodontiformes; family Poeciliidae; genus Poecilia; species Poecilia mexicana. The sequence goes on along the minus strand of NW_028263371.1, from coordinate 4,324,260 downwards.
GACTGACATTTACAAAATGTGTGTAGTCCTTTAAGACTGAATGAACATTCCTGGGAAGCATGCAGAGCTGCAGTCTTGGTTAAGATAAGTGTGTGCTGAGCATAAGAGAAAAATATTTAAATGACCCTAATGAAAGTAGATGAATTCAAAATGATTCAATCATGAATATATATATATATGTGTGTGTGTGTATAGAAAGATGAAATGGAAAAATTTTTATTGCTTTGGGAGAAAGCAATAAGAGCTTTCTCCCAAAGCTCTTATTGCCGACTGCAGAAGTGTAACGCTCCCGGTCACAAACGACCAATCAGAGCCAGGAGGAAGGTCGGTGGCTAAGCTAGCTAGCCTGAGCATTCACAACAGACTCCATTGTGGAAAATAGCTGTACACTAGATGTTAAATGTAATTAAACTGTTTAGTCATCATAGCTTCCTCTTTTATGTTTGGCATAAATCTTGTGTAATGGTGAAATGAAATTAGTTAATTGCACTTTTCTAGGGATATTATATTTTTGAAGTGAAGGGGCGGGGCCTATTAAAGCTCACCCCGGCAAGTTCAACCATGGCTCCTTTTTTTTTCTTCAATAAACTTTCATCAAATGGAAAGCATACAATAAAGAATAACACTTAAATACAACTAGAAAGAACTTTATGTGAGCTAATCAGTTTCAGTAAATGAATGTGATTTGCTACAACGCACTGAGGTTCTATGTTAACAAAACTAAACCCGTTTACCTTTATCAGTGTGTAAAAACTAACATTTCCAAGCATTGGCTCCCAAGTGATTTTATAGTAAGTAACCAATTCAGGTAAAGAATGTCCAGCGTACACAAACATGATTGACAGCGCTAAGACCCTCCTCCTGGCTCTGATTGGCTGTTTCTAACTGCAGTGTATTCCTGCAGATGGCATCAGGTGCGCTGGGAGAAGCTCATCTTTTTTAAAGTTTATGTCTCGACATACTGTCATGACATAACAGTTTTAACAAATACAACAAAAAAAACAACTATTTTTTAAAACAAATGTTAGATAATGCAGCTTTAATGAAGCTGGTGCAAGATGACGATTACATTCATTTCATTTTGGGCTGTGATTTCTCTTAGAGCTAATGTCTAAATTATAATTTTACTAAATAGTTCCAGAGTAAATATTAAACTTCTCCCTGTTATTGTGAAGACACAATATACTCAGGTGAACCAAGATTTATGCAAACACGACTGTGAGAAATATGATGGAGACAAGATGTGAGCCAGCTACCCTGAAGTTTCAAGACTGTTTTTTTTTTTTTTTTTTGTGAATTGGAAGACTGGTTTATAATGAGTTACAACTCGTCCTTTTAATAAACAAACCCGTCTTTAAATGGGAGCAAAGCCAAACTCTGGGAAGATCCATGCTGTTCCCCTTTTCCAGTTCTCCCACAACGCTCCATCCTGTCCCCTCACTGCTCTATCCTAGTTTTGTTTAGTGAAACTTTCTGCAATGCTTCCGTTCTCCTCCACCTCCTCCTCCTCCCACACTGATGAATACCCTTGGCACAAAAAAAAAAACATGATAAAAATGGAGTGACAGGACCTAATAAAAGGAGGACAAGAAGAAAGAGGGAAAATGAGATAAGGAAAGAGACAGCCAGAGCTGGGAAAAACAGAGGGGTGACATGAGGAGGGGATAAAAAGTGATGGACTCTCAGAGCTTTTTGGCATCACTGCAAAACTCGCTGATAAATGGGGCAAAAAAAAAAAAAAAAAGAAAAGAAAGTTTGGTCATTTACGAAATCATATAGATTGGTGTTTGTTTCTCCCTAAGCTGTTTTGTCGGGCTTTCTGTGCAGCAGAGATGGAGTAAAATGTAGGTCCAGACTGATGGTCCATTTTACAGGATTTGCTAAAAGCATTTAATGCTACATGGCAAAAAGAATAATAAGCTCATTACATATTCAAAACACAGAACTTTGCCTTATACTGGTCAGTCTTGCAGACGTAGTTGCACACATTTTGTCACGTTACAACGTTGAACTTCAACTTATTTAATTGGCACTTTAAATGCTTGACGAAAACATCCTCTGGATTAATTTTCAAACACATTGCCAATACTGAAAAAAATCAGGCTAGACACTTCCACACTGAAGAGTGTTGTCTTTATGTCCTGTAGCTTAATTCTTTGGTGCATTCGGTGATCGGAAAAACACCAAATTTCAATTTGCTTCCAAAATACTTTGTTAGTTCAAAACACAAACTAAACGCCTTAATAGCAGCTCTTACTATCTTAGTGTCGCCACATGATTTCTTTCCGTTTCCTACTTGACGGTGACCCATCAGGTCAAATAAAGCTGAGAATTGACACAATTTCTCAGTGCACCTCTACATAAAATGTGTTGGTTTTGAACTGCGGGAGAGAATTTATATGGAGCAAAGCAAACCGCACAGAGTCGAGGTTTGCACCAGGAACCCTCTGTAGAAGAAACACAGCGCCAACCACCACACCGCTATCTGTCTGCCAGAATCTGTGTCTGCTTCTTCATTACAAAATCACCTGCATCTGTCGAGGCTATTTTAGCACCTTCAAATATTAATAATCAACCCTGAACACTCACCAGCTCTAAAAGCCCATTCAACTTAATTAACCTACAGATGTATTCAATAATTTAAGATGAAGTCATACTTTGAGCTCTGAAAGTGGCTCATAAATGCCGTGGTACGGTTAAAATGAGAATGAATGTTGGTTGCATACCCAAAATAATATACTACAATTATTTTTTTTTTGTATTTGTAATTGTCCCAGAAGATATTGTGATAAACGATAAAATTTTTGTTTTGAGACCATTTTCAACTTGTAGAATGGTAATGTCATAGTAATGCAAGTATAGCCTTTTGAAAAACCAATAAACTTTGAATTTCTACATTTAGCACTGGAACTGGTAGACATTTTACATATCCAAAATAAGTAAACAAAACAACAGAAACAACAAATGAATTGAATTATGAAGTCTCTGTAAATAAAAAACAAAAGGTCTAACTGAGACCAAAGCACCAGACTGAGGACGTTTGAGATATGAGAGATGTGAGAAAAGAGGAAAAACATAACTCGCGCAAATGGAAATTATCGAGCTCACTTTTAATTTATCACGTGATTAGTTGATTTATTGCCTATTTCGACTACAACAACAAACAAGTTTCTTTCATAACACCACGTCATAAATCCAGCTTGAAATCCATTTTTACACCAGCGCAAGTGTAAACAGGTCGGAATCGGCCATTAGCTAATGACGGCTAACCAACCAGACCAAAGCGACATAGTGGGTTCCCGACCAATGAAAAGGCGAGGAGGCTTATCTTTTTTTTTTCCCACCCCTTCACATTTCCAACACCATAGCTCCCCGCCCCATCCACGCCGTGTGCCTTTTCTTCATCCTCCTCCTCCTCCTCGCCCCACCACCATCCCGTGCCCCCCAGTGTGTCTGTGATGGTGGTTGCGTAACATTACTAAAGAAACGGCACACCAGCGAGCATCATCAGTGAGGGTGAGGAGGGCGTGGGGGGTGGGGGGTGTATGCTGAGCAGGAAGCACTGACCCAATATCTAATGAGAGAACACAAATATGAAGGGGAAAAGGAACAGAGGAAATTATAGAAATTAGAAAATGGAGAAACGGACGGCGGGAGGGAAACGTAAAAAAGAGGGATGAGGAGAATTAGCCTTTGAATTCATGAAAAGACGAGGAGTGTGTGTGTGTGTGTGTGTGTGTGTGTGTGTGTGTGTGTGTGTGTGTGTGTGTGTGTGTGTGATGAGATGGAGGAACAAAAAAAAGGGTAAAGAGGCTGGAGGGAGAGAGTGGGGAAGAGACAGAAAGGGGCAGACAATGAGTTCAGGCAACAAGAGTTGGGGCATTTCGGCTATAAATAGCCGTCATGCTAGCAGCAGCGCTGGGCTTCTTTGTCTCCCAATCTTTGATCCCCTGCATCCTTCACCCCACGTTCAGATTCACACCTCTCTTATCCAACATGGTAGCAAATACACGACAGACAAATATGTCAGAGACAAAATTCAAAAAGGTTGCTGTGCTGGGTTTGTGGTGACGGGGAAGTTCAAATCGTGAAAGAAAACTAGTGTGAAGTTTAAAGAAACCATAGAAATATCAAAGTTTCTTTGTCAAAATAACATGCAAACATAATATTTTTAAATTACTGAAGTAGGCACAGGTTTGGCACTGTGTTTATAGAATTTGTTTAAAATAAAATGTTACGTTGACGGACATGAAAACGCGTCACGTAATTACTGGATAATTTATTATTTGTCATTGTTGTTTTTAAAAGTAAGAGCCAGCCTTTTGGCTTTCAGAAAAGACACGCAAAGTACAGTTTCAAGGTCAAAGGTCGCAGTACCTCTCACTTGTTAATTATCTCTGAATCTTTTCCGTCGTCTCCCAGTTTAAACTTGTCATATGTTCTGTTAGCATTTTTACATGCAAATACATATTCAACAATTGAAATATTACAGTTTTGCTTTCATTGCATTAAAACAATTTGATTAGATCGGTAAACCTTGGTGAGAATATTTTTAAACAAACTAAAGAAATTTGGATTTCTGCCGTGAGCTTCAGAGGCCGGGTGAAGGACAATCTTACCAACAATTTAGGGTAATTAGATAATTCAGAACGATTATGTTCCAAGAAAAATGTCAAAACAAACACAACCTACTATATTGTTTATCTTCAACCAAATTTAACTTTAACTTTAAAGAATTTTAGATTTTTATTTATTTTTATTTTTTCATAGGCATGGCCAGACCAGGTCAGTTAAAATATTTCGGGTGGCGTAGCTAAAAGAAAAAAAAATGAAGACGACTCTGTAAGCCTCTTTATGACTGAACATGATTGTCTGGCAAAGCATTAAGGCGGTCATCATTTTTCAAGAAGGGTGCCGAAAAGAGACAAAATGGACCTAAAGAATGTTTAAGAATGTTTCCTCTCAGGATAAAATTAGCTGCCATTTTTTTTCTGTGTTATGAATTTCCAAACTAGCAGAGAAGCACTTCATATTGGAGCAAGAAAAACAAAACAAAAAAAAACTGATTAAGCCTGCAGAAAACAGTGGGGCAGGTGAAGCCACAGCTGCTCTGACCTTATGTGCGTCACTGTTGGGCAAGATATGGATATGCATGAAAATATGATAAAATATCAGATTTAGAGCTCAAAGCTAATCTAACAGGAACTAGAGGACAGTAGCAAAAACTGACTGAAACATTATGAAGCTATGTTGCAGTTTTTGTTCAGTCAGTTCTACCCAGCGACATCAAAGCTAACATTTACATAGGGCACGTCGTGAAGCGGTCGCCACGGTAATTCCTCTTCAAAAAAAAAAAAAAAAAAACTGTGCTGACTCAGCAAAAATACGGGTTAAAGGGAGTACGTGTGAGCGCGCGCCTCTGAAAGTGAATTTATTGATGTTTGCATACGTCTGCGTGCACCTGCATGTGTGCGCGCACGCGTGTGTGTGTTTGTGAAGATGTGTGTCCCGGTCTGCATGTATTATATATGAGCTACGTGTGCATTGAATGAGCAGTGGTGCGTGCTGCTATATGCATGTATCCGGAAAAAAAATCATATTCTGATGTGTGTGTGTGTGTGTGTGTGTGTGCGTGTGCGTGCGTGTGTGTGTGTGTGCATACACACATCAGAATATGACCCATGAGCTGTTATCCACAGGGAAGACATGTTAACAGATTAGGCTACCACCAAGAGGATTGCTAAGAAACAACGAGGAGCTGTGTGTGTGTGTGTGTGTGTGTGTGTCCAGGTGTGTGTGTGTGCGTGTGTGTGTGAAGTCCCACTGAGTCAGTGGAAGGAAAGCAGGGGGTATGACTGTGAAAGGTGTGGGGGCTGGAGGCTATGACTCATCTACTGCATGGGCCTCTGGCTCTCGCTTGCTGGCTTCCCCTGCATAGCAACAGCTGTGCAAAAAAACTCACAGAGATCCATAGCAACCAGAGACGATAACGCACTGGACTGTAAACATCGCGCGGACCGGTCATGCCAACAAGGTCCGCGCGAGCACCGATGAGATCTCAGGAGGTCGTTTATGGAAAAAAATGTTCTAGATGCAACGTTTGCCGGGCAGAAAGCTGAGAGGAGGACACTTGTGATTTGATTTTTATTTTCTTAAAGCATACATTTGTAGGCAGATGGAATAAATTATGTGGGAACCTAAGCACAGTTGCAAATAAAGAAATGTTGAAAATAATTTAACTAAGACAAATATATGAGGCAAAACATGTTTATGTGTATGGCATCATTTATACACAGTGGAATTTAAAGTGTTTAACATTAAAATAACAAAGAAGGATGAGACTTAAAACACTAAATGCATTAATAACATGAATACAATCAAGCAAAATCCTTTAAAAATACTCAAATATAACCGATATACTTTAATTCAACACATACAGTATTTTTCTCATGTTAAATATCTTCTATGAAAGAAGTACGGTGAAGATTTAGTGCCACAATAAGAAAATCAAAAAAATTTACTTACGAGAAAAAAGTCCTAAAATTTCAATAACAAAGTTGCATGAGACTTTAATAATATATTATGACTTTATTCTCATATTACTTTGTTCTTGTATTATTTTAACTTTATTTTTGTGACTCTATTTTCAAAATATTATGACTTAATTCTTATAATACTTCGATTTTATCCATGCATTATTTCCACTTTATTCTCATAATTTTCGGCCTATTCTCGTAAGAACAATACTCTCTCGCAAAGAATAAAGAATCTGCTTTCATTTTTTTTTTAATTCATGACATTTTTTCAATTTAACATTGTTCATGTGATTCACTCTCCGCTGAAAGTTTGTGTTCATGTGAAGCTACAGAGGGGGTTATGTGAAGCACGTTTTGACGTTACCAACTTACAAATGTTTCTCTTTGTCACGTTTGCACGGATTCACGACAAAACTGTTTTTTTTTTCTCCATATCGTTCAAGATCAAGGACGTTTTTTTTTCTCTATCCCATCTCATCTCCTAAAACAATGTCCCTCAATAACTCATTAGGGGTTCAGCTGATGAGTATGTTTCTCTTTTTTTGAGCGCTTGTTTCGCCCCCTAACAAAATGGTGCGTTGGGTGACGAGCCACATCAAAGCTGCCACTGCCTGTACTGCAGTACATTAAACACTGTGCTTGCAATGCATACGGGGTAAAGCACATTTTCTGTTTACCACAGGCTGTAACTTGATCATTATTTATATTCTATGCATATTTCCAATTTTGCCATTTGACCGAACTGGAGAAGGAGACGGACGACTGTTTTATCAGAGAAGACGGAGATCGCCATGTCGGTCTTAATGCCACCTGTGGCTCTTCATGTGGTAAAATCATAATCTGTTAGCAATGTGACATGTATCGCACATGTAGCTAAAACAGTTATGTAGTTCTTAAATTTTCCTAACATCTCAGCTGGACTCGTTTCTGAAACTAAAATGGATGAAAATATTACCCCTGAGCTCGTTTAGTTTTAAAGTGAAAAAAGAGCTGCGTTTCCTTTGATTAAAAATTTTGATTTGGATATTTCAGTTTACTCAGTGGAAACATGCCAATTAAAAAGAACCCAGTTTTTTTTTTGTTTTTTTTTTTAAAGAAGTACGTTAAGATGGTGCCGTTTTTTCAACCACATCAAAATTTAGCAAAACTGCAATGGAAACATTTATTTATTTATTTTTTGCATGACAAAATGTATTCCAATTTGCATACAGCACTAGCAAAGTGTTCATTTTAGGCAGAGGCATCCTAGGCGAGTGGTAACATTGGTAGAGAGACATTGACACAGTGCTACAGTTTGCTAAAAGCCGTTCTGAATGAATCTGTTTTTAGCTTTAACAAAAGTAGGTTGTTTATGGTACACAACTCAGAAAGTAATGAAGACCAGTGTTGGACCAGCTGCAGCGACTGAGCAGACGTTTGGACTTTGACACTTTCCAGGTCAAAGTTCAAACGTCCAAGAAGAGCTACGGGTTCAAACCCGTTGAATTCATGGCAACTTCAGTTTCTCCAAAACGTGGACTGTCGCTCCAAAGCCTGAATAAGACGCCGACATCTCCTGTTGGACAATCCTAGGCAGAGGCATCGCCTAGGATGCCTCTGCCTAAAATGAACACTTTGCTAGTGCTGTATGCAAATTGGAATACATTTTGTCATGCAAAAAATAAATAAATAAATGTTTCCATTGCAGTTTTGCTAAATTTTGATGTGGTTGAAAAAACGGCACCATCTTAACGTACTTACATGAAGTATATGAATATACTTCATGTAACTGTTCACATCCATGATTTCCAGTCATAAACATATTTAATAGCGTGCGATTTTAATTGCATTTCTCATTTAATGGAAATATGTTTTGTCGACATTTGTAGAATTTCGCAAACGTTTTGAGCACATTTGTAATGGAAACGCAGCTAACGGCCATTTTTTGAGCGCTAAAGCCATTCTAAAGTTCTTTTATGTATTTTACAGAGTTTTTTTGTGTGTGGTGATTTTCTGACAATAGTCAGACCGCAATGTTGTTGCCATTGTCAAAGTCTGAATGAAAAACAAAATCTCAGCGTCATGCAATCTAATGAAACACGAAAAACAAATGAAGGTGAAAGTCAGCATGTCGTCCATTAACACATTTAGAAAAAATACAATCTTGCTGTGGATGATCCCAGAGTGAACAATATTATTGGACTTTAATGGGCATACTTGGGCACCTGTAGTAATAACGCTGACTTATTGCAACACTAGCAATTATTTTGCTACCTGAATGTAATTATAAAAGCAATTCATTTGCACATAAACATTATTTTGAGAAAACCGAGCATTAAGATCCTCACTGTTCGATTGTTGTTTAATTGCGCGCCGATTGCTGCAGCAGCCAAAGCGCCCATAAACAGCAATAGGTGTGGCAAGTAGCAAAGCTAATAAGCCATATTTGTGATGGATGACGCTTCCCAAAGAGCTCGCCTACTGTCTCTGTTCCCCAAAATCAGCAACGCGGTAACTGAACATTCTGTTTATCACTGTGGTCGGATGCGTCTGAGGTTGGGGGAACGTAAACAAGCTTCTACTTTACGGTTCTTCAACGTGCTCGCTGTGTCGACATTATCCGTAACTAAGAGCCGCTCAAGCTGGCATCAATCATCACCTCAGCACCTCCATCCTTCCCCCTCACATCTCGCCTCCTTTCTCCCCGGCTCATTACAGATGTTGATCTCTGCGCAGATGTTGTTTGGAAAGAGTTTGCGCCGAACACATCCACAGCTAGCTCTCCCGCCCTCGCAGATGTTGTTTGGCACCTGTCTACCCGTCCCCGTCTTTCTCTGCTTTCCTTTCCTTTCCTCTACTCCCTTCTTGCCTCTGTTCCTTACCGTTATGTTTATCTTTACATCTGTTCTTCCCTTTTATTTTCTTCATGATCTATTGAAAGAGGCAGTCCCTCCTGAGCCTTTCATTTCTCCCATGAAAATGTTTTGTCCTGAGCACTGATTCACCTTCAGCTTCTTCACATTTTGTGACTTTATAGCCAGAAATTTTCTTGTATTTTACTGGAGTTTTATGTGACAGAGCAATACAAAGTAGTACACAGTTCTGAATTTAAAGGGACTATGAAACGGTAATACAATTCTAAAAAGTGCAACATACATTTTTATGCTACCCTGAGATCTGGTCATATTTTCGGATCATTGTCTGGTTGGAATGGAAACCCCCTTTCCACTTCTCTAGTGTTGTGCAGATTTTATTATTTTTTTCACACTTGTTAGTCTGGTAGATTCTGACTGGGGAACAAAATTGTTACATTTTCAGAAGGCGTGGTTCTCTTTTACACTGCACTGTGCCGACTCTTTGGAAAACCTTTTTACTTCCTTGCCTGTGGTGGTGCTGCCATGAAAACCATGGCAGCACCACCATGCAGCTCCATCCAATCTGATGGAGCGGCGTCAGATTGTAGCGATTTTAGCATTTCTCTTTTGTCTTCTGAAAAAGTCCCCTTGCCATTTCTCTCGCTAGACACATTCATTTGTTTTGGTTACAATTACCCAGAATGCCCTTCTCTGTCGTCTGCTTTCTGCTTTTGGAGCGGCCTCCAGTCCGCTTGGCATTCACATATGCATTCAAACTGCGCCAGAGTTCACACATCAACCAAAGTGAGACCAAGCTTTTGTAGGTGGCTCAGAGTTCAGTCGCTCATTCACACCACCCCAGAACAAACTGGACTGTTAAAGCAGACTAAACAGGGCCTGGTGTGAATGAAGCCTAAGAGTCTTTGTTCCAGGACCTCCATGTATTCAGCTTCATCCGTCTTTCTATCAAATCTGACAGGTTTCCTATCCACACTGAAGAAAAACAACGTCACAGCCAATGCTACCATCAGCATGTCTCAACGTAGGTATGGTGTGTTCAAGGTTACTTGCAGTGTTGGTTATCTTGTCAAACAGTAGTTTGTCTGGAGGCCAAAACGTTGAGTGTTGATCTTATCCTTTAAGGTCAGATTTGTGGAGGGCATGAGAAGTAATTAGATTATCTTGCCTGAGCTGTGGCTGCCTGCATCCTCTGGCGTTACCAAAGACTTCTTGGCAGCTTCTCTAAACAATCCTGTTGTTGCCTCACCTTTCGGTTTAGGTGGTAGGTGTGTAGTTTTGCTATACTATTTAAATTTTTAGGTGATGGATTGAACAGTGCTGTGTAAGATATGATATTCAAAAAATAGTTTTATAACCTAACCCTTCATGAGGCTGTTTTTTTTTTTTAGTAACATTCTCCAACAAACCTCTTGAGAGCTTTAAAGAACAACTGTATTTATACTAAGATGACTTTTGACCTCTTCCACGTAATCTCAGTCTCTTCAGAAAGCGACCCACTCCATCATGATGGACGGCAAAGCAGATCATGTAAATAACTCCTCAGTTTTATCAGTTTTATTTAGTTGATTTCACTGTTTGCTGCACAGACAGACAAAGACCCAAAACAAACTTTGTCATTTTATCGCAAACCTTTGATGATGATGGTTGGCATCCGTCAGTCATAAGGACTGTCAGCCATCAGTGTGTTCACCAATTTGCAGCCAATGTTTTTTACAAGGTAAAAACCGTCAACAATCATATACGTACTTAAGTGAGTAAGAATAGTAAGATGCAATCAAAATATTGCATAATGGAGAAGGTATGCGTCATTAGGAGCCATGGAGAAAATGCCACACCGTCATATAACCTACCATGTACAAAGCAAACTATTGGCATCTAGACTTTTGTAAACTTTTCAGTCTGCTTTGATGTAAGATGAAACACAGTTTATGATATAACGACATAAGTCATGTGATGTGAATTCAGGCAAAGTTAATGATCAAATCAACAAATGTCAGGAAAAAGCAGGTACTTGTCAGTTTCTTAGCTAACTAGTTCCAACTTCTGTAAATACCGTTGGTATGATCCCCAACGAGGTATGCTACTTCCACAGAAAACATAGCTCAGCTTGAACTAGTAGTAGTAGTAATAGTAGTAATAATAGTAGTAGATGGTAAAAACAATCGCAGTTGCTATGTTCAAAACTCCCTTCCCTCTCTTCCGACATCGTCATGTCGCCTCAAAGCGGTTTAGTGACGTAGTTGCAAAGGGTCAACACATGACGACATTACATGAGTTCTGAAGGAAAGTAGTGCCACTGAATTTTATTTAGAGATATCAAAATAATAAAAAAAAATCTAAGATCCTGTTTCAGTCTCTTTGCCCTCATTAAAGATAACTTTCGTTCATCTCACGCTTACCATCTGTTTTTTGAGTTTTACCAAAACGGTGTACACCCTCACAGCAACGGATCTGGCTATAAAAATGTAGGTTAATGAAAGCAACACATTATCAAATTCTCCAACCAAACAGGATCGGTCTCTTCAGGCATCCGCCACTTTAAAATCTCCCACTGCTGATGTTCCGACCCAGGCAAGATAAATTTTCCTCCACAAAATGACATGAGGTGCACCTAACAGTGGGGTGGGGGGGAGCCACAACCATCGCCATGACAACAATGATTACTCATCCCCAAACAAGTAAAACAACAATGAATAACATCTAATCAGGCTCGACGCGCTGAAGGTGCGATTATACACACTGACGATGCCTTCGCTGCCTTATGCAAACCACCTCTCCGTGTCTCCGTGTTGCTCAAAGTGCTGTGGGCACAATGATTAATTTGCGACTATTGATTCCTTGAGAATGTGGGAGGGATTGAAAGAAAGCGAGGGAGGGGAGGAAGGAGCATCCAGTATTCTCGGTAGCGCCTCGCTGCAGCTCTCGCCTCCAGTGTTTCGTTTGAGGAGAAGAAGAAAGCCGAGTGCAGAGTTTGGATGCGCAAAATCACCTCCATCCATCCTTGTTTCCCTCCTGTCTCTTTCTTCTCGCAGCTCTTCTTTTTCATCTCTCGCTTTCCCCCCCTCCAGCCCCCCGACTCAACCTCCCTCTGCCGCCTCCCGCGTGCCGCACTCTTTAATTTATCGGTGAATATTCAACAAATGCCGGAGCGCTCGGCAATAAGCAGGAAGGAACCACAGGAAGAGGGAGGCGAAGTGCTTAGAAAACAAAAATAAAAATATAAGCACCCTGGACCCATAGAGTGCTAAAAAGCTTAAAGCAAGAAGCTGATGTTTAGTCTTATTACTTCAATACATCAGCTGAACACTGTATCTGCTCAGGTTGTCAAATTTTCTCCAAAACGAGAGAAGAAAAAGAAAAACATGTTTACCGGGAGCATTTATTGTGTATAATTATGTTTTTGAACTATGATCTAAAATTATTATTTTAGATGATAGTCTAAAATGAAGACTATCATCATTTTAGAATATTTTTTTAAAAGTAGCATTTTATTAGTAGACATGTACATACACACCATTCAGTTGACAGGAGCAAGACCAGACGAGATTTCACCAATATTCTGGATGAAACTAGGAATTCCCTTTTTAGTTTTTATCCAAAAGAGTAAAAGCTTCACAAATCATAAACTGTTTTAGACAATCTCAGGGTTTCTCCCAATGTATTATGAGCCTGGCGGGCCACCAGGCTTTACATTCACCGCACCAGACTGTCGTTTATTTTAAACATGATTTTTTCTTTCTTTTTTTTTATATGCCAGTAACTGTGGCAGTAAAGATGGTTTAAGCTAGGTTTATAGTTGAGCCTTGAACTGGGTGTGTGTGGTTGAGCACACATTGCACCATCCCTGCATCTGCCTGTTAGCCTAACACACTGTTATTTCCAAATTATGAATGTGCACCTTCAAAATGTCTGTAACTTTATTTGTTTTTTTTGACACGGTGGGCCGCTGGTGGACTGCCTTGGTGCCACTACCATCATGGTTGGCAGGTTTTCCGGAGGAAACCCTGTATCTATAACCTAAAATACACACTGCTCTATTATCAGCTATCTTTAGAAACAATTTTGTGTTATAAACAGAAAAATATCTTTAGTTGTGAGGTTAAACTTGTGATTTAGAATTAAAAATGTTTTGTGCTGTGACTTCTGACTCTTATCCTCTTTGCCTCGCTGCCACTCTGCCTCGGTCCTCTTAGCGATGTAGCAGCTGGAGCATCGCTGTATGAACATTTGTGTTTTTGAGTACGACTTTGTGCTTTGAGTGGTCAGTATAGCTAGAAAATTGTAACATAAATTCAGTCAAATTGATCTTCAATCAAATCAGAGTTATAACTTGGGCAAAATTAATAAGATTAGCTGTAAAGAAAATTAGAGTAATTTTTTAAAAGTTGGCTCAAAGAAACTTGTTTTTTCAGTGTATATTGTGGGATCATCTTAGACAGACTGTAAATTATAACAATCACACACAGAAGAAGAAATGTAGCAAAACTTCATTAAGGAGATGAGTTTTTTTACCCAAACTGGATTATTATTTTTAATTCACTTTACTTGGAAGAAATCTGAATGGGGTGCAAATACAAAATGATTCTTTTTACCACATTATGCTATGTTACTTAAAGATCTTCATAAAGTTCTATGATAAAGGATGAAATTTAACACGGCTCAAATCTTCACATATAAAAAGATGACAAACATGTCAGAATTTAAATTCTACTGTTGATTTCAAACTTTACATTCATACGCACAAATATCACTTCACCCTAAATGTGACGTATTCCATTTTTAAGAGACATCGGCCAAAACATTCCTGAATTGGCTCTTATCTGAGATCCACAGGTCAAATGCTTCGAAATCTCTTTGGGGTTTTTTCTACTTATAAAATGCATGTAAACTAAAAGCTCCCACCATATCGAATTAATAAAATCATCAATCGGCATAATGTTCTTTAATGCACTTTTTATGAGCCAACGCTAAGGTCAGGTAAAGTTTGTCGACATTCTCTTGGATGCTTAAAGTCAGGAAAATCTTGTTAGTCCTTCATTTTCTGTTCATTATAAACATCTTACTTCTATCAAAGAAAGTATATATATATTTTTCTTTATGTGGTATAGTATGGTAAATAGAAAAACAATAAACAAAAACAGAATTAATCAGGCAATCAGAGCAAATTAGAAAAGACGTATCTTTACTTTTTACTCCTATTTTTAATAATAAAGATGGTAATAAAAACAATAATATTGTTACGTTCCACAACAATTTAGGCATACAACCATTAGGAGATGTAGGAAACTAACATTTTAAAATATACCGTAACTAAGACGACACAGAATATAATTTAGAACATTATGCTGCAGAGAATGTATTACTATCTACACGTGTTTCAGTCTCTTCAGTCTTTTTTCTGCAACCTGCTGCTCGGCGCCTCAGACTGCGGTTCCAAATCGCCACGCGGGCCAAGTGGCTGTGGGCCGTTTTGCGTCCACATGCCTGTGTCACTGAACTCTGAGCAGACTGCAGGAACCTGCTGAATAGTTTTTCCTTCTTCGGACTCAGCGCCTGCACCGTCAGCCGTGCTGCACAGGAGAGGCTACCTGAGCCCTCAGAGCAGAGCAGGCGGACACAGACCCGAAATTAAAGCTCCATCAAGACAAAACTAAACTGGATCTCTTCAATCTATTGTAATTCCTTTCATATGTCTTTATTTTGAGGCAATAATTATAGATAAACAATTATTCTGATTTTTTTTTTTTTTTTTTTTAAAGCTACAAGTGTAATAATATCTCTATTCGTTGCAGTAGTCAGAACTCTTCAGATTTTGGTACATCCAAGCAGCACACAAATTTATACATGACATTCCTCAGCAAAGCCTGAAGAGCTGCTACGTTACTCACTTGACTTCTGGAAATCTGAGGAGGATTTAAAAGTAACTGAGTTGCTTTTAGAGCAGATTTTTTTTTATTTTTAGCTGATTTAGTTATCGTTGTCAACCTGTCTGGGGAAATGAATCTTTACCAAATTTTTTTCATTTTTCCTTTTTTTTTTTTACTAAATTTGAAACAGATTTTATATATTTAACCAATGACATGCAACTTTTAAGATAGAATATAATAAAATACCTTTATTAGTCCCCCAGGGGGTAAACTGACATTTCACTACAGCCCGTCGAAAACAAAACAAACAAAAAACCAAAACCAGGTTAAGCACAGCAGCAGTTCCTGAGCAGATCACATCCCACTGCTGCGTTCAGCTAGAATCGCAAAGGCACCACTTGCCCATTACAACCAGTCTTTTACTGGGTCATTTAGCAGCTGCAGTTCATCAATGAGCAGTTAAATGTCTGGGTGGCTGATTCACTCTGGTACTTACTGCACCGTCTCCTGTCCTGCAGGACCGCTAAGACGCAAAAGAAACCCAAATGTCACTGAAATGTTTGCTGCCATACTTTGTTTTTGCTCGGAAATGTAGAAACATATCTTGAGATATGATCATTTTAGCTACTGAATATTCTTCTTAGTTTAGCCAAAGTACATCTAAAGTATCAAAAAACATGTTAAACAGTGGATGATTGTAAAAGATTTTCCATAATAAACAATATAAAGCTGCAAAGTTAATTATTAAATGGATTAGAAGTCGTTTTTTACACCCCTTCTGCACATACATAAGCCTCTGAGTCTAGTTGGATAATCAGAAAGGTTGAAGGATCAAGCAAGGAAAGCACTCAACTGCTAATTACAGCAATCACCAATCTATTTGCCCTGTTCTGGGGTTAAGACCCATTAATTCAGCATGCTGAGAGCTGAACCGTTTCGGAAAGCAAATATATGTTTAGTTAAATAATATTAGGATTCCAGTCTAACCCCTGCTGGGGAGGCAGATGGATTTCAGCTGGAGCTTCCACAATGACCTCGCTGAGAACAACATAGGACTCCATAAAGAACCGTCTGCTTAGAGACGGCCACTGAGCTATCGCTGTCCAAGGTGGAGCTGAATTTCTTTTGTCTGCTCGTTTTTTTTTATATCTTGACAGGTACGCAGTCAAGATGGAGGGTGAAGACACGGTCAGTCTGGACCTCTAACAGACTGCATAACTTCAGCATGTGTGAAATGTGTGCAAACTAGACACCCATCCCTCTCAAACCTCCCATGGGAAGATTAGAAGTAGAAACTCTTATGTGAAATGTCTTTTGCTGGTGCAGTTTTAACACATTTAGGAGCAATGCAAGATCTACTACTGTCAAGAAGGCATCTGACTTTTAAAGCTACAGACGAATATGTAGCAATCACCTGAAAGATGACGGCAATTAGAACATCGGAGAATTGGAGAACTTTGAAAATAAAAAATGTAAGTAAATAAAAACGAGCCGCACTGACGGCCTTACATGAAGAAGGCAGGAATGCAGTGGTTGGCCCACTTCTGCTACTAGCCGAGCTAATTTCTTGCTTAGTGCTTCAGCATTTTTGCTACCTTTGAAAATATTAACATGGTTGAATTTAGCGCTTTAGCATTAGCTTTCACTAAGCACCATGTTAGTATAATGCTTTAGCGTTTTTCTTAGCTTTGAAAATGTCAACAGGGTTTGACATTTTCAATTGGGTGCTTTAGCATCAACTTCCACTAATACTATGCTGGTTTTTGTTAGCTATGAAAATATTACTTTAGCACTGTCAGAACTGACATTGATGATTAGCGCTTTAGGATTAGTGTAGCTAACATTTTAGTTAGCGGTGCCCACCACAATTTAAAAGGTAACTTCTCTCTCTTCCACTAAGATGTGCCTGACACTACAGCCAATCATTTGTGTAATTCCAAAGCAAATTATTCACAATTATCAGGATCATCTGAAATCTATGTAAACGTGTTGCAAAGTGTAACAAGATGAAGTTGTTACAGCAGAGCTTTAATCACCTAGTGAACAAATATGCAACTGCCTAATTTCTGTATGCGGTGCGTCACTCGTGGAGCTCCCAGCACTGAGATCTGTTCTAGTGTTTTTAAAAGCCATGATTAAGAAAATTAGCAAATCTGACAATGCTCTTTATGAAATGATGTGACGAACAAATTACAGTCTGCTCCCAGAACACAAGATGCACTCAGCGTTCGTACAGAACAGACACGAGATTATTCCAGTCTGCTTTGAAAAGTCTTAGATGAAGTTCAGAGCACACATACAGTATTACTTAGTAAATTATTACAATATTATTAAAAAGTTAATCTATTTCAGTGACTCACTTCACTAAGTAAAACACATTATGTTGTTAAATTATGCAAGATAATTGTTTTCAAGTCTTTTATTTCTAATTACTTTTTTTCAATTCACAGCTAATAGAACAGAATATTACATCAGACCAATAACAAAACAATTTTCAACATAGAGACGTGAGCTTAACGTCTAATATGTTTAATACCTGCTTGTAGTTTATATTTTAAAGGTACATTTAATCTAAATGCATGTTCTAATTTATTGAATATGACTCTATATCTCTGAAAGTTTCATTATGGAAAATTGAAGAAAGTGGTTATTCAGTTCATCATTGGTTTCAGGTAAAAAATAAAATTCTATTAAAATGTTAGGTTTCCATCCTGTGACAGATTGAGGTGGGGTATCAAATTGTACCCCTCCTCTCACCTGGTTACTGTTGTACGAAGCTACTGTCAGCAGTGCTTATACAACTAGGGCCAGTGCTTCTTCATGGGGGCACAAAACAAAAGAATAAACCAAAAACAGGCCAACATTTCATCGTTTAATATGTCAAGTGAGTCACTGAGACAAAGAGTCACTTGCAGCTCCGCAGCCCTGAAAACTGTGATCCTGTCTCAATATGGCCGAAGCTAAACGTACAAAATCTCACATTTTAATTCGCTGTCACATTAAAACTGTGAAAGTAAAAACGCAATCGGCCCACAAGACTAATTTAGTTATGGTTTTGTGCCAGTGGATATCATAGAACAGATTTCTGACTTTTTACCATAATGTTAGTTCAAGAAATATTAAGACCATTTGAAGACAAGTGAAACGTGAACTTGGTCAGCATTATGTGTGATTATGAACTTGAAAACACAGCTGGATGTAACACTTGGTGCTACTTGTCAGTGGATATACGCCTGATGTAATTCATTTGAATTATTCCTTATCAGAGGAACTGAATGTTTGTTAGGTGGTAATTTTACTTTTAAACATATGTTTATGTATGTATGTATTGTAATCACTCCTATCTGGCTCTATGTTCTCTATGGACAATATAAGCTGCATTTCCATCAACCGTAAAATTGCACAAATTGAAATTATGAAAATAAATTTGCTTCATGGAAACACACCAATTTTGAAAAAAATAAAAATATAAAACATTTATCAATAGAAAGTTTTTGTGCTATAAGATGAGATGGTTTAGATGTACTTCGCAAAACTGGCACACGAGTCACATGATCAACAGCCGGATGTTACTACTGGCAGAAACGACAAAGTAGACAACAGGAAGTGGTTGGAGGATGATGGTTTGTTTTTGTTTTGTGTTTTTTTTTTTTCAAACAACGTGCAGCCGGCTCCACCAGAGCTCGTATAGCATCAAACAGTTCATAAAAGGTTGTGTGCCACTCCATTGTGTTGAGTCCATCGCTCTTCTCTGTAAAATCGCTTTTTGCTCCATTGTCAGACGCCGACGTCTCCTCTGATTGGCTGATGGGTGATGAGAGCTATGGTAGCCCAATCATGTTGACTTTATTCTATGTAATCATTCAAGTAAATGGAGGATAAGTCCATAAAAAAGAAGCATGTTCAGATTTCATTGTACTGACAAAATGTCTTTATAACAATCAGGTCAGGTTTGTGAGAACCAAATGACACGTCGTCACTCCTCTAGATAACATGAGCGTGTGTGTGTGTGTGTGTGTGAATGTGAGAGCTGTCTATCCTGTGTGGATGGATATAAATCTGTGTGAGGTTCAAGCAGTGTTGGTTTTGTTTAGATCACTCGCTGCCTAATTCATGTCGGTTAAACTATGAGCAAATGTTCTGTGTGCAGACGAGGAAGACTGCGATCTTACACACACACACGCAAACACACACGCACACACACATGCAAGTGATCTGAGTCATATGGCTTACAGATGACAGCATTGTTACTCTGTCAGTTTGGCCATATGCTACAACTAGCAAACTTCAGAACCACTTGGCTAGCATTCACACTGAAGCAGTTCAGCTGATCTATCACTGATTCACGGCATTGAGAGCCTGATGAGCCTTTTCTGCCTTAAAGCAAACGGGCCTCTATGCAAAATATAGGATACACTTTTCTTTTTCTTTAAGTCACCACAGATATTTCAGAATTTAAATCGTTCCCAAATTAGACGTTCCCTCCCCTTGTAACAGCTGCAAATGTACAGAGTCAGGGCGATGTCCGCCGGTCGTTCCCGTCGGCTCCTCATATCTTCAGGATTACAGAGCAGTCAGCTTGTCAGCACCTCTCCCACCAGGCGTTAAACAGGCTGTGTGGAGGTGCCAACAGCTCTCTGCGAAACTCTCAGCCCGGTAAACCGGAATACAAAGAGCATGACATACTGTTACTACCGCAGGACGCCGGGCAATGCTGTGAAACACGGCACACGCAGCTGTTTTAGGGGAAATCGCAGCAGTCGGGCCATAAACGGCCAATCCCAGGCAAGCACTCGGTGCTGCTTCTTCCAACCTCCAAATGATGCATTATTATACTCCACCGAGCCGACAAACTAACACATTAGTAACTAACTCATCTGTAATTCTGCGAACTACAGATGAGTTCAACACATTTGTACTTTACAGAACTCATCCACAGTCTCGTTCTGTGTCACATTTTACCGTCGGGATTAAACAGAAGAATGATTGTTGTGTCTTAAGTTAACATCAGTCGCATAAACCAGCAGCAGCAGTAGCGCTTTTATTAGCAGCGACTTGTTTTGGCTTCACCCGCATCCTTCCTGCATAAATGCCAGAAGATCTGCAAGAACAAATGAGAAACTTTAAGCACATTTCAGTAGTGGTGCACCGACTGTAGTTTTCTGGACGATCACCAATCTTTTAAAAGTCTAACCTGTTAATCCTGATTCTGATTTTGGCCAATACCAATTTTTTGGGTCTAATAAGTCACTAAGTGATTAAACTACTTTGTGACATTAATAAAGCAGATGTCTTACAATAAGAAACTTATCACAATAACTCACCAAACTGCACACAGTAACTGATAATTGTCCACCCCTACAAGAGAGATGGGTGTCTGGGTTCTGTTACCCTGGCAACCTGATCTCAGATAATGGGGAGGATGGATGGATGGATGGATGGATGGATGGATGGATGGATGGATGGATGATTTTAAAAAAGTTAATCGAGACATTCTTAACATTTTATTTGTTTACTTCTGCCAAATCTAAGACTGAATCATACCACACTTGGGGTGAATCATAGAGGCATAAACATGGAAGTAAAAACACCATTTTCCTGTCCTCTACCTCTTCCCCAACTTCTTCACTCGTCTATAAGCGCAAATGAACCTAGCCAGTATTGATTAGCTAGTTTTAACAAGCTGTAGCTGTGGGATAAACCGAAACAATACAAACAGGTGCAATTAATATTAGGATCCTCGGTCATGGGTTTTTATTTTAAAACAAAAAACCAGCTGCTGTGGTGAGCTGCAAACCGTCTCGTTTGTGCACAGCAGTGAGTCCTTCATTGATTCTGAGCAGCGGCGCTCCGGCAGAACTCCACCGCACCGGCACACGTCACATCACACAGAGTGCCTCACGCACGGGGAACGTGGGGAACTCAAAGTAAAAGACGAAGCGGAGCTGTCACGATCCGTGGAGCGTCACGAGGCTCGCACTGCGGCGTGCGGGTTTGGGCAGGTCGCCATCCAGAGGACTCCAGCAGCAACCTGAGACGCTTCGGATACATTTTGTTCATGTGGAGGCAGGAGGAGAAGTAGAGCAACAACAAGGTGGAATACTTTAAAGCCTTCACAGTTCTGGTTGTGGCTATAGTCACTACAGGAGAGTTCACGGACAATTTGCATGAGAATCTTGTCCTTTTTTATATAAAACAGTGGGTTGGTAGTTTATTCCATTTTGCTCTATGGGTTTTAAATAAGCAACCAATATTTGTATCGATCCCAATATCGAAAACATTCTAGATGTCTTCAGTCTAACTCTTTGTGCTCTGAGTAATGTCATGTTTTATTGTTGTACATTATATTTACGATTCCTAGTTGCACTTTCTGAAACTTTTGACAGAAGGTTGCAGTTTATTTTTTACGTTTGACCAGAAGTGAAAAAAGTGGATCGGTACAAGGACTTAAAATTTTATCGCGGATATTTTGAGGTAATATTGTGATGGTGATAAAAACCAAGATTAAAACTTTTTTTAGGTAACTGTGTGACTGTTTCCATTCATTCCCCCCCATTTGAAGCAGGCATCTTCAGGACGACACAACTTAAAGAAGTGAGATTTATTTAAACATACTTTTGAATTTACTGAAATTTATTGGCGCTCTTGTGGGAAAATAGTGGAGGAAATAAGTGAAAATGAAATGTTCAATATTAGTTTTGTTTTTTTATTTAAGATTGTTAATTGAAATGATAGAGACAATAAATTAAAATCCTTCTAAAATTCGTTAGGGGTTTTTTATGGTAAATGATAATACGATAAATACCCACCCTAAAGGTGCAAGACAAAAAAGAGGGGACAGAAAAGAGGAGCTGGATGAACCGTAACGGGATAAAATATAGAAAGTAACAAAAGAGACTGGAAGAACAGTTTCTGCAGACCAGATTAGTATCCCTGTTATGTCTAAGTTGTTTATTTGTACTTAAAAAATAAATCACAAATTGTCCTTTCTTCCTTTCTTTTTTTATTTTTACAACCTTCCAATAAAGCTGAGAACAGTGGAGGATTTCAGGCAACATGTTGTGCATATAACTCCCACACTATTATGCAATTCCCGTCTTATTCATTTGATATACTTTTACCCACCGCGGCTGCTTCTTCAACCCAAACGCAGAGTTTCTGCTCTGGTTTGTTTTATCTAAACGCTGGAGAAACGTTCAAACGGTCACAATTCTCTTCAAGCCTTCTAAAAATGTTCAGGGATTTCCAGAAATGTCCTTGACGTGAACATGAGCCAATATTAAATTTAAACAGTCTGATCTCTCTTCCGCTGCATCGACACACTGTCATCATTAGCTCATGAAATTATTAAACTAATTTGTGCGAAACTTCGGTGTTACCCACAACAATGGCTTTAAATTTGACAGATCAGCCTAAAGCTCCTCAAGAGAAACTAGCTATTGTCTTTTTTATATTTCACTTGGATTATTGTAAATCTCTGCATGATGCTGTTGATAAAGCTGTAAGAAATGGAGCTGCACGCCTTCTGATAAGAGCCAAGAGCTCTGATCCCATCACACCTGTCTGAACTGGCTTCATGTCAAAAACAAGATTTGTTCTTTAAAGTCTCAGCCTCATGGTAACACCATATTAGTCTGAGCTGAGTCGACTCGGATGCAATGTTTGGTTACATTTCATATTTCAGGTGTCAATTCGGACAATCGACCGCGATGCCAAAGCTGTAAATTGTACAATCGTTAAAAACAAAAAGTGTCCTGAGAAGGAGAGAGAACCGCAATCGATATTATTATTATTATTGGCCATTTTTAGGAATAGTGTTTCAAATGATTTGCCAGTGATTGTCAGGCCCTTTTAGTTTTAATGCAGAATAGAAATGAACTTTGACTTGACGTTGGCAACAAATTAAATCCTGTGTGTTTATCAGCTGCAGAAGATCTCAGTGTCAGTTCAGAGGGATTTCAAAATAAAGGCACTCTTGATTTTTTTTTTTTTTTTACTTTTGGATCCAAATTTGAAACTGAAAGATTAGGTCAATTAGCTGCATCAACCTAATGTTGAGAATGAAATTAGTTAACAAATTCAGCTGTTTGTTAGTCAAAGTCTTATTAGTAAGACAGAGTATTAATGGTCATAATATTATCAGAATAAGGATGCAATACTACCAGAAGAAAGTCATAATGTTTGTTCTCATATTATACGACTTTTTTCCTCTTGTTATTATTTTCTCATATTACTACAATGTTTTTCTCCTAATATTACGACTACTTGTATGGCTTCATTCTCAAATTATTGTAAATTTATTCTCATAACATTATAACTTCATTAATTCTCATATTGGTAGGATTCTTCTCATGTGTTATTTCAACTTTACTTTAGTAATGACTTCATTCTCACATTATTACAACTCTTTTTAGCCTGGTCCTAATACTCCACTGTATATTAAAAATTATGACACTGTGAAGTTTTTCATGCAGAATTAACTAAAAAATTATGATTATTTATTATTACTTGCTTATTAATCTAAGTTATGAATTATCTTTTTCAATCCACGTTTTGAGAGCCTTGATGTCAGACGTTAGTCTCCAACTGGGTTTGGACTAGGGCTGAAACGATTCCTCGAATGATTCGAGTACCTCGATTACTAAAATTCCTCGAGGAAAATTTACCTGCCTCGAAGCTTCGTTAATTTATGTTTTATTAGTTAGCGCACCGTGTTCCGGCCGGGACTTCATTTGCGTTGCGCGGAGCTCTCACTTCCGCCTCTGAGTTGTTGACAAAAGCTAAGTCTCAGCGGCATAAGCCCGTGGGGATTTTATTGATTGATGATAATGCCCGACTTTTTATCGTTTTTGGGGAACCAATAAGCATCCTTAAAATGACTTGGGAATGCCTGGAGTACGGCAGCATTTCTCCTCCGGGGCTGCTGGTTGAAAGCGAACGGCGGGAAGAGCGCTGAGGTGAGCGGATAGACTGAACAGGGCGGGCGGCTGATGCTTACCGTGTAAATGTAGCTTTACCGACGAACCGCACAATAAATTTCATATCCCGGTCTGAAGAAACGGGTGGCGGAGCGCATCGTACATGGCTGGTAGATGAGTTTCTGAGTGTGACCAGTGAAGGTGTCGTAAATATCCCGTATTGCTTCCCCCCGTGTTCGTCCCCCGGTCTAACGGTTCGTCAGTCCGCTGGTCTATTTCCTCCCCTCCATCCCATGTTCGTTCATTCGCCCTCTCCTCCCAGTCCAGGCGGCATTTCCCGTATTTTCAAACCCAAAGCGTGACAGGTTAGGTGGCAAGGTGAGTTTAATTAATCTATTAAACTCACTGAAGATGAATACATAAACTAAAAGCTGGATTGTAGACATTTTTTATAAGCATATTTGTGAGCCTGCCTCTTTGTTATTAAATTCAATATAATTTCAGATTTTTCTATAACTTTTCTTCTGGTTAACTTAGAAAGTGAGCTATTATTGTTACAGGTTAGTTTTCTAAACTACAAAAAAGCAACTGTTAGGGATGCTCAAATATGAAAAATTGGACTGATATTGATATCTGATAGTAACACCGGTATTATGCCAGATTTACCAATATTTCATTTTATTATTTTTTTTTATCCGATTACTCGATTAATCGTAAGAATAATCGATAGATTACTCGATTACTAAAATATTCGTTTACAACAGCCCTAGTTTGGACTGACCCATATTTGACCCAGGAATGGGTCGGTAATGAAACCTAAATCGAGATGTTTTAAATCCAGCTGGCTTTAGGATGTAAAACTAATTTCTACTTTGTATATGAATGTAAAAACAGCCTGAGGAACAAGTCCTTCTAACACTTCATTCATAGAATAAGAAAAAGAAAACAGCATTACAATATAACGCCTTCATAATTAAGATGAGTTCTCTTACTTCCAACATTAATATAATCATCTTGTGGTCTCAAACCCTTGATAGGGAGCTGCTGCTCCAGTTTCTCACATGGCCTATTTGTGACTTCCCATTTACTCAACAGCTAACTTCTCAACCAAAAACTGCTAATAAAGAAAACGACCACCAAGTGGTGCGTTTTCCAAGGCGATGTCAGTTATTATTTTTTATCTTTTCCACACTGAATAAAGTAGAGCCATCCAGCGGGGCTAACCCTTAAAATGTAGATTACAAACAACAAAAACAAGTTTACATCAAAGCTTTTCACTCTTGAAACTCAGATATGCAGCAGCTCACTCAGCATTTCACTGTGGACTTTCTCCTCTATGTGTGTGCTGGGCTGCACTTTATACCAACCGCAGCGCTCTACTAGCACACTGTTGCTTCTGTACACACTGCTAACAGCTAACTGCTAACAGCTCTGTCCTGTTGCATAACCCTGTTAGCTAAACACCTCAACATCTGCGGCAGAGCAAACACACAACAGAACAGATGCACTTGTGCAGCTTTTTATGTCATTCTAAAGGGTTAACACAGAACGCTTTTGGTTGTACTTAAAACATTTTAAAAATGAGATTTACTTAACAAATGACTTTCCTGAGATGCACGCTAATGTTAGCCAAAACACCAGTACCTGTAATAGCAATACGTGTTCAATTCAACAAAACACTCTCATTTGTTGCCACTTTAAAGGGGCAGCATTATGTACAGTATTTTCCAGACACATTTTATAGCACAATCAAGTAACAAAGGTACTTTCAGTTGTCATAAAAATGCTATGCAGGTCAAATATGACTTAAAGGAAATTGGACTTCATAATTTAACACCTTGAAGTAAGGCCTGTCTCTTTAAAAACTGCTGCTCTTTCTGAAACTCCGCCTTCAGGACGTCATCTCAACATGGCTCCTCGATTAACCCTTTGACAAGGTTTTTCCCAGCGTTTCACAGAGAAGTAGCTCCTATAATGAACTCAGCTGATGCTCAGTTCCACCAGGTGTTTGCTAATTGCAGCTGGCTAGTCTGAAGGAGCGGAGTGGGGGAGTCGCCGGTGAGGGGAGCTCTGTAAAGCGGAAGCTTGGAAACTGTAGCTTGTAGGCGGGGCTAGGTCCACTCAGGCTGTTTGTATGTCTGAAAGGTTGCCATGGAGATTCAAGGACTTCTCAAACATGCATTAAAGAATCACAGCAAAACTCCAGGTGTTTTTGATAAAAGAACAACATCACTTCATTAAGCACAGCTCAAAAATTTTGATTTTACACAATAATGTCACTTGTAAATATGGGTTATTAGATTACAATTCCACAAAATAAGTTAGTTTCATAAAGAATTAATTCAAAATTTTTCTTTTTTTATGGAGTGATTATGCTAGAAATGTAAAAATGAACAAATTGTCATAATCTGGGATATTTTTTTTTAAATCATAAAATACGGGAAGATGAAAACAAACAAAAAAAATTTCATTAGCTTACTTTGTCAGACATGTTTGTGTCTCTTCCGCATGTTTTAATGCAGCATGTAAACATGTTGTGTGTGTGGGCGCGCGTGTGTGTGTGTGTGTGTGTGTGACTGACATCCCCTCCCATGGAGCACAGCAAAGTGTTTGTCAGTCCCAGGTGGTGTGTGTGTGCACACTCGTAAACAATCCCTTTGATTGAGAGACCGTGATGTCCGTTTGACAGCCGGCCTTGTGCTGCCAACAGACTGCTGCATCGCCATAGTTACACTGTGTCATGTGGCCGCCACCGCCGTGAAAGAGGACAATTGCTACAAATAGAAAATGGGAGCAACTGGAGTAATTTGGTAAGCAGGAGGTCCAAGTAAAAAGGTTGTTTAGTAAAAGAACAACAAAAAAACAGCCAAATCATTAAAGGTTAAGGGTAAATACCTGAAATGATCACAAAAATTAATGTTTAAAGGTTCATGGCATATTTTAAACCTTGATTTGAAAGAAAAGGTCTAAACTGGTCCCACTACATGATAATACCTGTTATTGAAGAGATTATGAATATCTGTGTAATTATGTCCTGTTAGCATCAAAAACTGTCCTTATGTTACTTTTATTTGAATTTATGAGGCAAAAAATGAAAGGCGAAGCCTGAAAACTGCAGTTGCTGTCAAACCGTCTTCTTGTATTGCCATGTTGCCAAATTGAGAGATTTCATAGTCAAGACTAGATGTGATGAAACGAAGCAGATTCTTTGGAACATCAAATCCGTTTCACATCCTTCAAATATTTGCGTTGCTTTTTGTGAGCGCTCGGTTTAAATGGTGAACACACGTCTTGATCAAGGGTGTGGAAATCAGTATTGGTACGTTCTTCAGCAGTGAGGCCACTGCTAGTTAAGGTTCAACTGACCATTTGAAAATGAAATGTTGATGGTCATGTAATTATAGGCCAAATTAATCAAAAAGTAGGTCATGCTGCCAGTTTCACTTTCGGTTTTGATCGTCCGACATGGTGAGGTCAGTGAATCTTCATCAGAGCAGACTGAGCATCTACATGGTGTCTTATTGGATGGATTTAAGTTACCATTTAGACATGTCTGGGGTTGTTGGCAATGGCATTGATATAGAAGTAGGACTAAGGCTGTAGAAATTTTCTCTAAACTGGATTAGACTCCACATCTTAGCTTAGTCTGTTTTCAGATTATGTCAGTTGTTTCCAAATTGATTATTAACATTGCAAAAACCTGACCCAATGACGGACATGCATGAGCTTCCATCTGTGCTGGATAATAAAAGTTAGTCTTTGGAGTTACGATTCAGGATTCTATACAGAGATAATAAAACCCCTCTGTTGGAAGCTGCTGCTTCTTCAGTTCTCTCCGGTACGCCGGCTCTTTTCCCAGAAACATATATCCTGTCAAACACACCTCACTTCGCTCTCAAAGCTGCCGTCATGGAGATTAATGGCAGCATTTAGAGCCTGCTGAGTTCCACCTGTCAAGGCCCGGTTCCCCGGGGCCGATCCGGTCTGTGCCTTTGGACGAGAGACCGTCCCGGGGCAAGATCCATCACTGAAACCCACGACAGACTGAGACTCTGTAGGCAGGCTCGATAGCTGGACCACCAACATGGAGCCATTCGTCCAGCATGACAGGCGAGCCGGACGAATCCAAGTGGAGCCGACCGCGTAGCTTGTTCTAACGCGGGATCGGTCCGACATGAGGTCTGTCAGGTCAGAGCTGGAATTTTTATGGAAATAAATGTACAGGAAGTGTAAATGGGGCAGATATGAGCCACGATCAAAAACAAGAGGCGGTCTGACGGATATTAGAAAGTGTGCATGAAGGAAAACATTCATTCATGTCTATGTTGTGTTTCAGTGATCTGTTGAGTTTTCTCTGAGGTTTTAGGTCGAAAGCAAGATTTTTTTTTTTTTCAAGTTCGATTTGTCACAACTAGAACAATGACAGGTACATTTTGACAAGCTGGTAAAAATGTGTTAAAAAAAACAAGAAAGTAAAACAGAAAAAGTGTCATAGATGAAGAGAAACCTTTTCTGTTCAGCAAATAAACTTAATAAAACCAACAAATATTTAATGTGTGAGGTGTTCCATGACCTTTAAAACCTGATTTTAATGTTTTGTACACTGAAAAAGAAAACAGTGCTCCAACTTTTTTTTTTAAATTAGTTAAAGTAAACTAAGTTTACCCAAGTAAATGTTTTAAGATTAACAAGTTGTCATGTTTGTCATAAAGTAAATTTGACAAACTTAATTTGTCTACATGTAACAAATTAACAATTTCTTTCTTTAAAGTTGGATCTCCATTCTTTTTTTTTCTCAATGTGAACTGAAAAGTAGTTCACAAATAAAAATATATGTTTTCTCATAATCATTTCTTATGACAGTCACTAAATGATAAAGTCTTGAGTTAAAAGAGGACGTTGGTCTCCTTCTGTCTTCAAGTTGGTTTTCTTTGAATTCGCCGTCTTTACTGTTGTGGCGAAGCTGAAAAGTTAAAAATAATCTAAAAGTCAGTTGTTTGTTTATTGAGAAACATGTGAAGAAACTGTGTGGCTGGGGCATATTGACGACTGAGTTTGACAGCTGTCTTGGCTTGTCAGTCACTTCTATTACAGTATCACCAGCAGGCCGCCCACAGAGCGCCGCTTGATGCTGCCGCACGCCTCCCTGTGAAGGAGGAACGACGGCTTTTTATGTCCTCACCCGGCTTTTCTTTTGTAAAAACGCCATAAATAGTGTGTTGTTTATTTTTAGAGTTTGGACTTTTGCTCGTCCTGAAACTTAGTCAAATTTTGTAATTGGAGATACCCGTCTTGTTATTTTTTACAAAATGCTGCATTTTACCACTGTGCGCAGTATCAGCACAAGCTAAATGATCTTTTTTTTTATTAATTCTGTGGAATAAACAGAAAAGATATCAATTAAAGGAGAATGTTTGCAATTGTCACAATTACATAAAATTCCACATATTGTGCAAAATAACCTGTGGCAATAAATAATCATCAGACATCCTTTTTTGGATGTTTGATAATATTTGATATTAATAAAATATCACGGCATGACAAAAAGAAAATAACACCTGCCAACAAAAAGTTTTAAAAATGATAATTTTCCACTCTGAGTAGTTTTTTTTGGTTTTTTTTACCAATGGAAATTCAATGAAGGTAATCAGTCAGTCATTGAAAATGGAAAATTTTCCCAGATAAATTACTGAAAAAATATTTTTCAATTCCTTAAATGACCCATATCTAAAAACTATTTATTTTCTGTCCATAGATCAGTTGAACAATCAACCAGCCCGACACCCACAGCAGCAATGTCTGCCCACCAGCCTGCGTTCAATCTCCATGGTAACCAACATCTGAACTAGCCAAACGGTGCTGGTGACGTCTACCTTAACTCCAACCAATGCCAATGCAACTAGCCTGCTAGCATGTCCACCTGGGTTCAGGCTTGTTGCTATGGATCTAGTTAAAAACAAGAACCGCAACAATCCTTTATGTGAAGACGTACGAACTGTGTATCCAGTGGAAAGAAATTTCCTTCTGGAATTTAAGTCTTGAACATTAACAGAAAACAATCTGTGGTTTACTTTTTCCACCTCAACCTGGACGGCTCAAAGCGTACGTGCTAACAGGTATGCTACCTTGCTTCCAGCTGCTCTGTAAACTGACTGTGTCCTCACTCAGTCAGCCCTGTCAACTCATCACCTCACCAGTAATAAAATAGAATAGAATATACTTTATTATCCCCTGGAGGAAAGCTGTCATGAACTCAAGGGTACAAAGCACCAGCTGCCCATATATACAATAAATATGCATACAAGTCATATAGACAGCTGGAAATGTAGACTACATACACAACAGCGCAAAAAACAGCAGTAGCAAAGTTACTGCACATCTCAGTAACTTAAATCTGTTTAAAATTTTTGATTCAAACTTTTGATAGAGGTGGGTACATAAAATAACACTTTAAAGTTAAAAGAAAAAGCTACAAAAAGTTCTAGGGGAAGGATAACAGGAAGTGTTCAAAACAGTGACGTGCGTTGAGGTTCATTGCTGGTGAGGCACTGACTTATGACTTAGACACCACACATGTTATTGGTACGGAAATTTCGCGCAAGCATACAACGCTGGAGGGCAAAAAGACTAATCATTTACATGTCATCCATAGCCGCGTTAACTCAGTGAAACTTAGAAATGTAGGTATTGATTTCGTGCTATAGCTACGCAGATTCGTTGCCATAGCAACTGACAACAACGCCACTTCATGTTTTAGGATTTAACACCAAAAAACATTCAAGAATTTTGCACACAGAACAGAATATTCAGTCTGTTGTTGTAGTATGTTTTAGGCTTAATGTTTAATTAATAAATAATTGCTGTGGTAGATTAGCTACCGCTTCTACTTTACTGAATTATTTAGACATACAAACTGTAGCCCAAAAAACGCACATTCCATAAAAAAAGGATCTTGCTGTCTTACCTTTATGTATCAATGAAATCCATGCACCGCTAATTCTGCACAAAAATATCCGTTCATCCAAAGCCAAGTCTATTCTCGTCATGTCTTTTCTAGTCCGTTTGAGAATCGTCAAACACTAGAAGCAAAACTTTCAGCTCCGGTGTTGGTCTTCTTTTAGTTATTATCTCCTGCTTCAATTGAAAATCCACTTTAGAAAACTGTTTAAGTGTAGAAATGTAGTCTTTCATGTTGACGTCGGAAGAGAGGAGAAAACAAATCGCTGTACTTTACTTATTTACTGTATGGCTAAACTCACTGTGTCTTCCTCTGCAGTTGTGCAGTCACAATATCTGGGATCATGAGCGCCCCCTGCCATGAGGCAAGAGAACTGCCTGCCTCCCCTGGAGTCTGTTTTCTGCCGTTTCTGATCGCTCCTCCGCACACAAAACACGATACACACAGCTGGTGACAAAAAAAAAAACACTGTACATTATATACATAAGCAAAATTATGAAAAATCAGTCCATATATTAAATGTTTTTTAGCCATTTAATTACCGGCATACAGAAAGGACGAACTTGCTCCCATAGAATGGCAGCCAGTGCAGTTAGCGAGAGGTTGCGCAATCCCAGGTGAGGCTCAGCTCGCTGCTGCCTCACCGACTTCGCTTCTGAACATTTGAATGGCAAAATGCGAAAATCCAGCGATTTTGAAGACAAAAATGATCAGAATTGGTTAAGCTAAGTAAAAAATAGATACTTTATAGTACAAACCACAGGGTGAAAATAGCAATATAAATGGTTTTATTATTATATTATTTTTTCATGATGACAGGTGAGGCTCACCTGCCTCCCCTGACCGCACGTCACTGGTCCAAAATGAAGTGGATTAAAATCATAACTTTTTCTTTGATGTACTGTATTATTTCCAATTATTATAATTTGTGTTGCCGCCTACTACAGTGGCCTTCTACCTACTACAGCTTCCTGACAGATTCTTGATAAAGGAGATTATTTTTCTCTAAACAGGATTACTTCAGTCACCAGATTACAGATCGTTTTTGCTCCCCAGCCTCTGAAACTTTTACTGGAGCTTTAGATAAACTGACAGTCTGCATCTTTTTCCTTTTCTTTTTTTTTTAAACCAAAGGATTATTTTTGTAATCTGATTCCCTGCAATTAGTTATCACACAATCCTAGAATATCACTAGCTGCGGCTTTAGATAATGAGACTCGGCAGTAAGGACAGGAAAATTACCGGACGTGTTGGCTGGAACAAAAACTAATGTCAGAGCTGTAATGGGGAGGGGGGGGTGTCGTTTTAATATTATGACAGAACTTTATTTTTACATCTGTATTCAAGCTGAAGCATAAAAAAGATGTAATTTCACATTAAAAAAGCAAAACAAGATTTCAGTGTCAATGGAGGTATTTCCGTTTTTGCAGCGCTAACAGGTAACGACGGGAGCCAAAACTTAACATCTTCTCACCAGTATCTGCACATTGTGTACATCGTGTCCCCGGCATTAAGCGGAAATTGCAGCAACGCTGTGATGTATTACGTTAAAAGCTGCAGTGAGATAGGTTAGATAGAACGTGGGCCTGCGTGTTAAAGATAGCATAAGATGCCTGAGGGCGTGTGACAGCAAACCAGAGCTGCTTAGTTTTTCTCTCTCTCTCTCTTCCTTTTTTCCTTTTTCTTTTCCTGTCTTTCTTAGCACCTCCCAATTGTCCCCTTCTCCCTCTCGCTCCTCTCTCCTCGGCGCACAGTTTGTATGGCAACTGTAGCTCCGATGGCAATGCAAGGCGTTCGAGCTGGATATCTTTCAAAATCTCTGCTCTTAATCGTGTTGAATCTCTGGTGCCAAGGACACTGAGTGTGCCGAGAGTGTGCAAAGTAAAGCCACTTTGCAAAGAAAATAAGCGCTTCACTTGCTGCGACTATTCTCTTGAACAAACGTGTTGATGCTTTTGATGTGGTTTCGCATATTTCACTATTTCATACTGTATGTTTTCGAGGACATAAACATTGTATCGGATAGTTCGAGTAAAATTTGTTGGTTCTATTCCTAAAAACATTTAGACAGTTTGAGTCTCTACTAACAGTTCATTGTCACTATGTAGCAGTGTGACCTAGCAATCTGGGAAATCAGTGTAATTAAATTTAATTCAAATTAAAAATAAGAGAAATTAACATTAATTAGTGTTTATTTAGTAAGAGAAGTCGTTTAGTAAGTAACAATAGTAGTGTTTATATTGACCAGATTGGAATTACAAAAATTAACTTGCTTCATGGAAACGTGCCAATTCAGAAAAAACTCACGTTTTTCGATTTAAATGTTTTGGATCTAGGATGAGATGGTTTTTCAGCTGTCTTGAAATTAGTGTAGATGGCAAAACTGCAATGGGAAAACTTTTTTTGCATCACACGAGTTATGGGATCAACAACCTGATGAAGACAACCGGAAGTGGTAGGAGGATGAAGGCTTATCTTTTAATGACTTATCACATGAACAAACTTTTTCACATGTGACTTTAATTGTGTTTCTTATTTAATGGAAACACCACAATTACGAAATTGTGTGGGTTTTTTTTTGACATATCGACAACAATAAGATTCATACCTCAGTCTTATTGTTGAAACCGACATGTAGTCTTTGATGTTATGACTTATTAAAGCCATAAACATAGTTAAAAAAACACATTATTTATACCTAAATAATGAAGAATATTGCAACTACAAATTCACTAACGATTTCAAGTAAACTTCTGAAAAAATCCAGAAGTTTGCTCTTAAGTGTCCAGTTCACTTAAGAGCAAATGACACAACTACTTTACAAATCATAGAACTTTTTTTTTTCATTTTTGAATAGTTCGTCAATTAAATTAGTTGTCAAATACAAACATAATCTAAATATTTGTTTTCTCTTTACCCCTCCATATTATGTCATGCATGAGCAACATATTGAATAAAATTCAAACATAGTTCAATGTAAAGGCAAGAACTGAAGCTTTCTGTAACTCGCTCTTTATATCAATATGTTCCATACATTAGAGTAGTATTACTTAAATACAGGAATTCTCATCTTCTATAAAGCGTCATAAATTAAAGCCTTAACTGGGAAAAGTATAGATTTAAATGTTTTCTTATTCAAAAGTTCTGACTGACTGTTATAACACAAACAGGATTGTATTTGAATAACCAAGCAGGTTTTTGAGTATTTGCAATTAAAGCTCCGAAAATGTCACGAGATGAGCAATGACATATGCCACACGCAAGGTAGTTTCTCTCTATTTTAAACCCTCATTCAAAATAAAGTCCAAAGCTATTCCTGTGGAAATCTCCCACAGACACAGAGGACCAAATGAATCATGGGAGAAATCCCACAAATGCCGCAAATCTATGTCATCAGCCCATGGCTTTGTCTTGTGAATCAGGTGAATGTGGGGCCTGGTATGTTCTGATTCAGTCTGATGATAGATAGAAGAAGACCGGTCTGTGTGTGTGTGTGTGTGTGTGCGTGTGTGTGTGTGTGTGTGTGTGTAGTGTGTGTGTGTTTGAGTGTGTCGATGTACTGTGTCAAATCTGTTTCACACTTAAGGAGACATTTCACAGTTTCCCTATTGTATAATCACAAACAAACTCACACTGCAAGACACATATGTTTTGAGCTCTCTTCTTTTTTCTTAACTTAACTGAACATATGTCTGAACAATCAGCCAAACTTATGCCTCAGTCTGTCTCATTTATGTCTGTCTCAGGTGTCCAGAATGGTAGCAGGTATACCCTACCTTTATCTGAATTTTGAACCTTACTGTGTCTTCACACCTGATAGTCCGGTAGACTCGGTTCGATTGGGGACCAAAATTGCAACATTTGTTACATTTTCAGCTGGTGCGGTTCTCTTTCACGCTGCACTGTGTCAAGCAATCCAAACCATCTGAAGAACCTGTTCACCCGCCTCGCCTGTGGTGGCGCTGCACCAAAAACCACTGAAGAAAACAACAGAAAAACCTTAGAAGAAGATATAAGCACAACTTCCTTAGTCATAAAATGTCAACAAAAATGGAGTAGCCTCAGATTTTAAATTTGTTGTAGGATTTCTCTTTTCTTTAGCCAAAGATGATGAGCCATTTCAACAGCTAGCACTATACTCGCAAATGTGTTTTGGTTGTATTTACCCAGAATGCCCTGCGCTATAGTCTGCTTCCTAACTAGGGGTCGATTAAGGTGGACTAAACAGGGCTTGTGTGAATGTACCCTTACAGAAGGTCATATGTTTTTGGAAAAGAAATATATATAACTGGGTCTCCAGTAACCCTTTAAACTGTCATAACCAGATAGCTGCTGGTTCACAGCTGATTTATCTCCAGATTGCTGAAATTAGGATTGTGGGTGAGGGCTTTTTCCACCGAAATGGCTCCAGTGCTAGGGACTGGTGCTAGAGTGTCCATAGCAGCAGGTTCATGTGTATCCACTGACCAAACCTGACCCGAAGGACTGGTGCTAACCTTTCACGGGCTGGCTATTGGAAACAGCAGCCAATCCAAACTTTGTGAGCCCCAACATTTAAAATGCCAGAATTTCACTTTTCTTCAGCTCCGGTATAAAACAGTGATAAATCTTCTTCTAAAAAGTTGAGTTGGACTCATATCCAAACGCAGCACCTTCTTGTTGCAAGGCAGCTGTTGTTCTGACCGTTGCTCCCCTATTCAGCCTTTATCCTTTCCTGTCATTACTTTATGATCTTTATATCATCACTCTGTTGCCCAAATCAAATTCAGTACACCTCCCTTCAATGTAGTCAGTTAGGCAAACAACTCCCCTGTGTAGGGCAAATCTGCGCTGATGCTGCAAGGCAACCAATTCCACTATGCCAGAAAAAACAAGTTACCAAACATTCCTTCTAAGACCAGAATCAAGAGTCCATTTATCAGCTAAAACATTATATTGCCCATGACTTCTGCAGAGGACGTGAAATTTGTACCACTTATGGGTTTATGAAGGAGATGTGAGTGAACTGTACACCTGATGTTTGATAGATAGATAGATAGATAGATAGATAGATAGATAGATAGATAGATAGATAGATAGATAGATAGATAGATAGATAGATAGATAGATAGATATGCTGTTTTTCCTTATGAAGAAAATGATTGCAGAGTACATACAGAAGAGTGTGGGTTTGTGATTTTCTGTGTAGGCATGTAGGTGCAAATGCAGGACCATGTGAAAATGAATGTGGGCATGAAGGGATTGATCTGCTCACGGCGGCATTGTTGGTGGGTCTGTGCATGTGTGCCTATAGATGTTATATCTATTTACGTTTGCGCATACACGGCTACCTTTAAGTCTTTGGCTCACCTTCTAGGCAGCACGTCCTCCAGAGGCCCGAGTGCGTCATAACCTCCTCGTTCTTCTTGCTCGTCTCGTTCTCGTTGGTGCTCTTGATCTTGCAGACGCCGCGTGAGTACAGCCAGTAGTCCGTCCCCACAGCGATGGTCATGAGGCTGAAGGCGGCAAAGGCCCCCACTGTGGTCAGCAGCATCTGAACTCCGCGGTCAAACACACCCATGTTGCCACATTCCACGAAAGGGGGGCCCCCTTTCCTTTTGATGTACAGGAAGTAAATATTTGTGAGTTTGCGTCGCCACGCCAGCTCGGAAAGCGGGGGGTGGGCTGCGTCGGGCGGACGACGGTAGCGGGGGACGGCTGGGGGGGCGGGGGAGTTAGGGGAGCTCGGGGGAAATCGTATGGTTGGTTTTTGGGGGGGGGCCGGCACAAAGACGAAAAACAAAATAAAAAATTCGGAAGACGGTTAAGGTTTCAGGTGGGTTTCCGGCTGTTTGACCCGACAAAAAGGGGGTCAGACACCCTTTGGCAATGACGGCAACAGCCTTAAGAGGTAAAGTTCTCTAAATTCTGAACTTCTGATGGCAGTAAGTTGCCCTACTCCGGAAATAAAAAAAGGCTGACCTAAAAACACGAGTTTCAGCAGATTCCACAAGAGACCTGGTCTGGGATCGGGGCCTACTTTGTTGAGTTTGAAGGCCTCTAAATGTCAAACTCTGAAAAAGGCCAAGATAATGAGGGGGATGGAGAACTTTGGCTGCTTCAGACCTAATTTTGGCTTTCTGAGCTAACTGAAGGCATCAGATACATTACAGTCCTCACAGCTTTAATGGAACAACGTACGTGACACGAGAAGACGATCTCACGCAGCGTACGCCGACTTTCTTACAGACCCAAACTTTCATGCACACACCTGTACATGCATGAGCACCCAGACGCACACAGTTTCAGTTTGAATTAATTGATACCAAAAGGGATTAAGGGGGGAGTGGCGGTGGAGTGTGGTTAAGACAAACACAGTTGGCGGCCTGGTTTCCTTCAAAATAACCCCCCAAACCCCAAAAGAAACAGAAGCAGCGACCACAAATGGAGAATGACACAAGACTAATTTGATGTGATCAAAAGGATAAGCAAACTGTATAGATTTATCTCGTGCATGATTTGGATAACCGAGCTGTAACATAACACATTATGGGGAAAGAGGGACGATGGGAGGCAGGCAAGACAGACAGGCAGGGCCAGGGATGTATGAGGAAATTAGCACTAGATGTCTTAAAAGAAATTCAAAGTAGCAGAATCAAGCATTAATCAAACATCAAGGGTAAAACGAAAAATAATGCAAAATATCAGCAAGTAATGACTGCTGTGGAACCCATTCCTTAAGAGATGATGGAGCACAAAAACAAGGAAGAGATGCCCCTCTCTGTCTAAAAAAAAGGAAGAAAAAATAAAAAGGATAGATAAATGAAAGAGAAAAAAAAACACAGTTTGGAGGGGGGAAAAAATCTATCAACAGCCTGTTTAGTTGTTCTTTTTTCTGAAATTACGATCCCCAGTTTCCATATGTGGTCCCTAGACCTTTCTCCGGCAACAGCGGAAACCTGCTGTTAGGGGATCGGGGCAGCGGCAGCGACGGTACACCGTGGATAGAGGAGCGCATCCAGGCAGAGAGGCCGAGCATCACCGGTCATGCAGCCGCTCGCGGCTGGAGGAGAACACGGTGGAGATGAGCGAAGCTTTCCCGGTGCCCCGGAGCCTCTTCTTCCCGCATGAAAACAACGAATCCCAGCGCTTTCTGTTACGGCCAGCCGGAGAATAGCGAGAGGACACAGACACGGCCACTGACTGTCATCCCGTAAAAATGATGAAACATTATCGAAAACGCGGTTTATTTTTTCTTCTTTTTTGTTTTTTCTTTTGGAAGAGCTGGCGTGGCGCGACGCGTTTGTGTGCGCGCGAGAGACGGAAGGAGAGAGAGAGCGCGCGCGAGAGAGATGGGGGGGGAATCAAGTAGAGCAACACATCAATCCTTGGTTTCCTGGTTTCTCTTCTTCGCAGAGCTGAGATAGAAGTGGAGAAAAGAGAGGAGGAGGAAGAGGAAGAGGAGGAGGCTGGTGAGGAGAAGGGGGTGGATTATGGTTAGAAGCAGGGGATGAAAAAAAAATCTACAGTGCCACAGAGCGAGGAAGAAGCGGAGAGAGAGCGAGGAAGATGTTCGGCGCACAGTGGCGGCAGCAGCAGCGCTGTACGCAAAAACAAGCGCCCCCATCTTCCTCTTAATATATTAACAAATAAATACAGACGTTCAAGTCAAACCTAGCCTGCTTTCCAAAAGAAGGGGGGAAAAAAAATCACATTTGGCTATTTTACAATCACAACTTTCAAGATATTTGATCAGGAACTTAAGTGACAAAGCAGCACAAATTGAAAGGAAGATAATTGTTCTTAATTCTTTTACACACAAATCTGAGAAGCATATTGATGCCGTCCACTTAACTCTGACAAGTTAAATCTAGTGCAACAAAATGACTAGAAGTTATTTAAATAGTAAATAGAGAACACTTGTATGTTGTTTAATGTTCATAAGAATGCAGCTGTTGAGTGAAGACATCAGAGTCACATTTATTTGTATGGCACATTTCAGCAACAGTGCTTAAAAACATGAAACAAGCAGTAAATGTTGCATTTTGTCAGGACAAACACTAGTTTTACATTCCACAAATCTGAAAAAGTGCTAAGAAAAAAAATAATTAACCAAGTAGAATAATTCAGTTTGCGGTATTGGTATCAGACCGAAACTGATATAATACCAAGTATCGGTATCAGCATCAATACTGGTACCGATACTTTTTTGAGTTTGGTGTAATCATCAAACTTTTAAGATTTAGGTGTGTTTTTTAAATTCTTTGTCCTAATTCTGTTCTACATTTGAACAAGATAATTAAAAGTTCATTGATTCCCACAAGATACTTCAATGATACAATTTGTTTGCAATTTTTCCTAAATAAGCAAAGTGCAAAAAAAAAATCCAAAAATCCAAACCAACATTTTTTTAGGTAGAGTTGCCAAACTACAATACAAAAACAAAATAACATTTTAAGAGGGAATTTGAAACTAAAGTACTGATCTTATGTTAGTGTCGATCTGATACCGATACCAATTTGGTATCGATATTATTGATAGTTTGGATCGATTCACCCAGCTCTGCTTCAAACTGGGGCATAGAGTTATCTCTGAAAATACAACCAGAGGTACAGCGGTCGGTTCTGATTGACCCACATGCTAGAATGACATAGTCAAAGTCCAGACCTGTATTCTAATAACATAATATCTTTGACAAGACTCAACAATTGATTTTCAGTTTCTGTCTGAAATATCCTAAAAGTATAATGTAAGTTGCATTGGAGTTAATCAGGTGTTCTTTGGTCATTTTCAGAACATTAAAAGCCACATAAACAATGAAGACCCAACAATATGCCACTTAACGCTGACAGATATGATTAAAATACATCATATAATGATCATTTAAGACATCTATGTACAGCGGATGAAAGATATCTGAGGAGGATTTCTCAGAAATAGAAAAAACTCTATTCAGTCTTTACATTCCTGAAGGTTTATAAAACAACAAAGCATTCCTGTCAGTATTTGGACTGAAAATGAGAGAAAAATGGTTTAAAAGTCAAAAACAAACTTTATGTCACTAGCATAATAGTAACGTGTGTATTTCAAAAGAAAAAGGTCAAACTTAATAATTCCTGTAATATCAACGTTCATGTAATCACATTTTTAACTCTACTAAACCTCAAAGATTTTTTCCAGACGTTTGCATCGGCTAACAAAGTATACTTTTATGGGCTTTGTCATTAATTGTTGTACATGAATTGTTAAGTGAGCTGGAAGCTCCATAAACCAGGCGCCCTTTGCTCCGGCCTCTTCCATGCTAGCTCCCATAGCTTCACTTTCCCTGCTGCCTGTTCTCAACTCCTAACGTCTTTCCTCCTAACAGAAGGCATTCCTCCTGACAGGGATCAATAAGGTGTCACCTTGTTATCAGAGGTTATGATTTTTTCTCGCCGGCTGCTGTGTTTTATAATTTCCTGGGGAGACATGTTTAATGAAAGGCAGGGAGCGGCGATCGTAAAACACCTGACTGAGCGGTTAGAGGCTCGGGTGGCCGGGACTGAAGCAGATGTACGAGGCCGTAAAAGTCACCGATCCGTGGTCTGTAGGTCTGACACGCTCTTCTGTTTCACATCCACTCGCCGCTCTGGAAAGACAACGAACCTTTACTCTGTCACAGCTACACGCAGATTTATAGTAAGTTTTGTTGTTGTTGTTGTTTGGGGTGATCTTGAAGCTAATTTACTTAAAAATGCAACTTTTTTTGAGTTTTTAAAGTTTTTTATGGAGCTTTCTGCATTCTGTTTTTAATATTGGTCACTTTTAAGCAAATTGCTGTTCAGGGAATTAGCAAAAAATGACATGCATGTTTTGTTTTGACCGTTTTATGCTGCTGCTGCTTGTTGGTGCTGCTGAAGCGGACAGCTCCTGCGGTATGTGGAATCCTGGCAGCTGTCTCCCTCTTGTGATAGGTTGCACCGTTGCCACATGTTCATACGGAGTAAGCAGAGACAGAAACAAGTCACGCTAACACAAAGACACCGGCCGACCTTTCCATAATTGCTTCACAAATACTTTATTAATCATGGAGGGAGATTTAATTTTCTTCAAAGACTCTCTAATCTCCTGCAGCAGTCAGTATTGCAGTGGTTCTAAAGAAGCCTCTGTCTGAAGATGCACTGTTGATGTTCAGAGTAGTTCATAGATGGTTAAAATATTCCAATATTTAATGATTTAGTTGATATTTGCTGAAAATTTTAGGCACAAATAATGGTTTTGATCAAAACTACAAATTTTATAACATTTGTTCTAACAAAGAAAGAAGAAAAAATAACATATTTGAACACCATGAATAAAAATGCAGCTCTCATCAACTTAATGCAATTTATCCACCAAATAGAAACTGTGACAGAGGCAAAGTTTCTATCAGAGGAAGTTCTAAAAGACAAACATGGTGTTTGCATATCGATGATCATTTCAAAGAGAAACGTTTTCACAAAACATAAATGATTTAAGAAACAGATCTCTGTAGCAGCTCTGGACACCTAGAACTAAGCCCTATGACCCCTCTTAATATAGCTCTGGACTTTGATTGGGACATTGCAACACATGACCTGATTTGCTGTAAACTATTTTATTTTGGTGCTGTAGAATTCGTCATGTTGTCTCGATGGACGGTGGATTCCTGCCACCGTCTCAGGCGTTCTGCGCTCTCCAACAAACTTGCTTCGATTATTACCCTCCATCTTACTTTCTAATATAATAATGTTCTATTGTCACCATCCATCGTTTAAAAACTATCAACATGTTTCATCCCACCCTGGGGGATGATGTGTTCGGGGTCACCTCCGGTGTTTTATCCTCCACACTGTGTGATGCATTTTAGCTAAAAAAAAAAAAATGTTAAGTTTTCAACTCATCCAACCAGATTACCTTCTGCCACATGTTTGTTGTTACGCATGTAAAACTCACATTTGCTCACAGAAACATAGAAACTCATAGAGCAGCAGTTTGTGACGTCGACGGTCAGAGAGGAACGGGCAGACTGGTCCATGATGACACAAACGCAGCAGCAGGTCATCATAACCAGGATGTGGGAACCAACTGAGCATTTTCAACATTAGTACTAAGACGTGTTGTGGCATTTAAACTACGTTTTCCCAATAAACACCTGCTATTCTGAAAAGAAGAAGTTGGATTAATCGCTATAATATCCTAACTTGTAGTTTTTCTTTAGTTTTCTCTGTCAACGTTCCAATGTTTTTACCCTTTAAGTTAATTCCTCAAAATAAATGAAAAAACAATGCAAGTTTCTAGTTGCATATCTATTCTTTACATGCTTTTTTTTAACCAATTAGAACTGTCCTAAAGACAAAGTGATTATTAGAAATTGAATTGTTCATTCTGTTTTTTTTTTCTCCCCCTTTTCTTTTCTTCTTAAAGGAGACTGAACTTTTGTCAAATGAGACTTACCTAATTGAATGACGCAAATCATTTAGCCTAATGAAATTTCACGCACCGACTGAATTACAATTAGGGCCCCGGACGGCTCGACGGGCCGCAGCCGACGCGCAGAGAGCGACAAATATTAACGGCTCCTGGAATCCAGTGACGCAGAACGACAGAGCCGGAGCCGTTTATGCGGCTGTGGATGGCGGCGGGCGGGGGATGGTCTCCATATTGGCTGGTGTTCCTCTTCCTCCAGGGTCTAGAGGACATGTTTAACATTCTGCTCAACTCCAACTCCTCCTCCTCCTCCTCCTCCTCCTCTCATCCAGCCACAGCCTCAAGTCCCTGCTGCACTCTGGTTACTGATGGCCAGAGATGAGAGGAGAAGCACAGCAAATCCCTTCATCATGACCACCGCCACATTGTTGCGGCATTGTTGTGTTCGCCTCCTACGAGCACGGAAACCCGACGGAGGATTTAGTTTTTCTCTGTGTTTGCTTATTCAGATCTTTAAAATCTCTTTGTCCGTTTGAGAGAATCAAAGTCTAACGTATAGAAATTTGTTTTTCTACCACTTTTCTGAAGTAGTGATGAAAAGAAAAAAGGAAACATACTTGTGACTTTCCACATGTTGTACCTGCCTAGTTTTGACCTTCTGGTCTGTATAGGAAAAAAAACTTTGTATCTGACATCAAACTGAGGATCGAATGTCAAACATACAGATACTACAGGGTATCTGTAGTATCTGTATACTACAGTTATACAGATCTGTTGATCTGTATATCTAGGTCTGGAAAAATTTTAAGAAGCCACTGCACTGAACCCCATTGAAAACCTCACTGGCTATTTCACCAAATATTGATTTCTGAACTCTTTCTGAGTTAAAACATTAGTATTGTTGTTTCTAAATGAATATCAACTTGTTTTCTTTGCATTATTTGACACATCTGTTTCATTATTTTGACCATTTCTCATTTTCTGCAAATAAATACTAAGTTTTTGCTTGGAATTTCAGAGACATGTTGTCAGTAGTTCATAGACTAAAAAGAACAATGTTCATTTTACTCAAACATAAACCTGTAAAGAGTAAAATCAGAAAACTGATCATTTTAAGTGGTCTCTTCATTATTCCCAGACCTGTGTATCTAGAGCCAGTGTTTGCAGTTTAAATTTCTCTGATACAAATTTAGATGTTAGTTAAACCTCCAGTACATTTAGTCCTTTAGTCCTTTGTGTTCGTCATTGTAGCAGTTTTTTATTCCTTCCAACAGATTACAAATCATTTTGGATATGTCTCAATTGTTTCCATGCTGTTTTTTTTTTTTTTTTTGCAACGTTTATTTGCTCATATTCTGTCAGTTAAAATATCAATTTACAATAAAACTAATGGTCATTATCTCATTGCTTCAGTCACTACAAACCGAAATGTTGAACTGGTTCTCAAAATCCAACAGTTTTATGTTATTTTTTTCTCCTCGTTCTTTCGAACCAAAGGCTCCCAGCAGTTTCGCGCTCATCACCAATATCATCAGCTGAGATTGTTTACAGTCGTGCACAGCTTTATCCAAATAGCATTTCTCCTTTTGTTCTAAATAAGTTGGCACTTTGCTTCTGCTTGATGCCGCCAACAAATTAGAATTGCAAAAGACCATGTGAAGTAGAAAAGCGAAGCGTCGTGTTCAGTGTCTGCTTCTCATTTACCTCACTGACTGTGACTGTAGATTTTACAGGGGAGTTACAGATTCAACATTTTACAATGACACAAAACTTTTATGAACTGTGTGAAGCTTTTTAGAACTCTGGTGGAGCCACAGCTGGTGCTACTATGGATTGTAGCAACCTGCGCCACCCACTGGATGTAGGGAGAAACAACAGCCTCAGCTTTCTGCTCCATGTTACACTAAACATCCGCTAGCAGTGCTACTGTTCGCTAACAGCTACTGATACAGGAATTTGTTCACCCAACCAAGTCCCTACATACAGTGTGTGGCACAGATTGCTACAATCCGTAGTAGCCACACAGGCACACCCACTAAAATGAAACAAATGCACTCAGTACTACACTTTCATTCTATTGGCTGGGAGGTTGCCAGGTGACAGTGCATCTTTGTTCCAGAAGTAAGCAGAGGTTGTTTCGTAAGTGAGCAGAAAGTCCGAGCAGAGACAGTCGGAGGGCCTGGAGAAGTTCTGAGTACGAGCGTTACAAGTGTTGGGAGGAAAGACATGAAGTCCTGCTTTCAAAATTAAAATGTAAGCAAAAGAATTAAAAGTTTTGAGAACAAAAGA
Organism: Poecilia mexicana; assembly: GCF_051168715.1. Lineage (NCBI taxonomy): Eukaryota > Metazoa > Chordata > Actinopteri > Cyprinodontiformes > Poeciliidae > Poecilia > Poecilia mexicana. Next base: position 4,279,431 of record NW_028263371.1, on the reverse strand, counting down.
CATGAAATCCTGCTTTCAGACTGAAAATGTGTGCTCCTGGATTATGGCAGGAAAATTCCCCCATAAACATGCGGTTGTCGATCATGCAACTCATCTGATGCAAGGAAAAACATTTCCATTGCAGTTCTGCGGGACACAAAACCCCTCATCCTAGAACAATTTTTTTTATCCAAAAAAGCACATTTATTTTCATAATTTCAATTCTACAGTTAATGGAAATGCAACTAGTGAGCCAAGCCTGCTCACAAAATTCATCATGAGCAAATGTTTTCTGATTCTATTTGTTGTTTTGTACACATTTGTCATGTCTTGGCCTCTGAATTCCTCTAGAAACTTTTTGAAAAAATGCCTTTTTGGCTGTTGTATGCTAACTAGCATTACCTGGGAAAAGGAGCTGTGCGTGCTACGTCTGTCAGTCCATGGAGCTGAAAGTCAGTGAGGACAGACCCTCTTTTTTTTAGGCCTGAGTGGCATTTTACAGGGAAAAGAGGAGACAGTTAGTGGAAAGGAGGGTGCAGCGTGAGCTTTGCGCAGGAGCAGCTGTTCTGCATTTTAGATTTAAAGTGCTTTAATTTATGCAGGTTTATGAGTATTTCAACAGCTCTCATACTGGAGACCTGTTTGTACCCGTCTCATTTAGGTCACCGCCGCTCCTCTCTCTGCTCTCACCGCCGTTTCATCCGTCTTTGTTCTCTCTTTTTGTCACATTTCGGTCTTGCCTTCCACCGTCTTTTTTTTCCACACAAACGCCTTTTCCTCCTTCCTGGGCCTCTTGACGCCTGAGGATGAACCAGGGTGTCCTGTTCCTCTCGCTCTCATCGGGAATCTAAAGTTTGCATGAATGACTCGGCGTTACCCGCTGCAAACTGGCCTACTTCAAAAGCACCCCCTCCTTTCGTCTAAGCTTCGTTGCCACCAGCAAAGTGAAAACCAGACGGGTAGAGACGGCAGTTTGGTATAAATACTGCGGGGAGGGAGCAGAACTGCACAGGTTTGGATATGTAAGGAGCAAATTAACATGATTTCATAATCCAAAGTGGATACATGTGTATTTTATTATTTTTGACACGAATCGATCAGAAACTGCTTGTTAAAGGTGCATTATGTAACTTTTATAAAAATATGCTGTTTTTTTCCATATTTTTTAAAACTATCACCATATCATGACGATATGTTATGAGGCAGTTTCTGAATACATCGATCTCATTCACCTCCTACTGTCGCCATCTGAAGAAACGCATCAAAAATAACCAATCAGAGCCAGGAGGCGGGGCTTAACGCTTTCAATCAATCCCATGATTGATCTCAGGCTAAATGTGCTAATGGTGGAGGAACAGCTCACCGTTACAGGAGAACTGTTTGTCTGGCATCATCTGTGGCCATGATGATTCAACAACAGACTGTTAGTTGAAGCCTAGGTAACATGGAGGGTGATGGACAGCACTAAGGCCCGCCTTCTGGCTCTGATTGGTTGTTTCCAGTTAGGATTGGGAGAAGGCAGAGGAGCTCAATTTTTTTTTTCTCTCACAGATTATCTGTCTCATACCATACTGTAGCAACAAATATGTAAAAAAATAAAAAAATACCACTAATGCAGATGTAAAGGACTTCTTGTTCTAGTAAAAACAAATAAAGCCATTTTCTATAATTTAATATATACTTAATTTTTTAAAAACTTCTCTGTAAGGCATCCTGCTCACTGTGGAGGTTTAGAATCAGACCCGTACAGTGTTTGGGGAAAAAAGAAAAAAATCTAATTAAGCCCATTGCTCTTCTTCTCCGTTTTTCCTTTGTTCTCATTATCTGTGGTAGCGCCTAGTTCAATCATTTATACATTTACTTTTTAGCGCACGTTGCGAAATTAGGGCATCAGTAAGAAGACAGGAAGGCTGCACAATGAATTTAACTAGGTCAGATACAGAGAGCATTCAGTTAGATTTATACAAAGCAGAAAACTGGAACGGTTCTCTATCAGGACTCTTTTTTTAAATGCAGGAGTGTTTCTGTATTGCTTTACGTTAGGAAACCTTTAACCCCTAAATCACAGTCTTATGATGGAAAATGTTAGGTGCAACACAAAGTATCTGTCTGTTAATAACCACACCACTGACTTCTCTTTACATTAAAAGTAAATAAGACTACATTTATACAATAACTTTGACTCAAAAGGAGACATTGGTTTATCCAAATCAGCTTATATATATATATATATATATATATATATATATATATATATACACACACACACACACACACACACACACACACAGCTCTGGAAAAAATAAAGAAGCCACTGCAAAATGATCAGTTTCTCTGATTTTACTCTTTACAGGTTTATGTTTGAGTAAAGTCAACATTGTTCTTTTTATTCTATGGACTACTGACATCATGTCTCTGAAATTCTAAGCAAACATTTGGTATTTATTTGCAAAAAATGAGAAATGGTTGAAATAATGAAAAAGATGCAGAGCTTTCAGACCTCAAATAATAGAAAGAAACCAAGTTCATATTCATTCAGAAACAACAATACTAAGGTTTAACTAAGTTCAGAAATAAATATGTGGTGGAATAACCAGGAGGTTTTCAATGGGCTTCAGTGCAGAGGTTTCTTTCCAGATATGTGTGTGTGTGTATGTGTGTGTGTGTGTCTTGCCCCTTGAGTACTTTTGAGTTGACTGTTTGTCCTGTGTGACAAAACGTTTGAACACCGCTGGACTGACTGCTTTGACGTTTTACTTTCTCTGGTGGATTGTCTCTGAAACTCTGATCTCTAAGGTGAGCTCCTTCCCAGACTGATGGGATGATGTAGTTTGGTTTGTTTTGATGGCACATATGCATATTTCTGGGCTTATCACAAACCAAGACAGAAATCAGCCTTTTTCTTTTCTTTCCTTTTCTTTCCCTTTCTTCTTTTTCCTTCCTCTTCTTTTTTCTTTGTTTTTGTTTCATTTCCTTTCCGTTTTCGTTCTGTTCTCTTGTCTTTTCTAATTTCCCTTTTTTTCCTTCCCTTTTCTCTGCTTTCCCTTCGCCTTGTTTCCGCTGCGCAGACACATCAGTCTGACCTTCAGCTGAACAGATCCCAATCAGACCTCAGAGTCAGAAGCCCGCTGCTGCCTGTGGATGATTGGTGGTACACCATTTCTAACATTTTGATCTTCCTGGCCAATATATAATTTAGGATTTCCCTGGTGCGTTATTAGGAGAAGCAGAATCCTGTGCTGCTCAGAGTGAATCAGATGCAGTTTGTCTAAGTTAATCATGACAGCTTAATTTGCCATTTTGACAGTGGAGTATTATAAGGAGTAGGCAATATTCAGATCCATATCAATGCCCACCATTAACTTTGTTACAAGCTCTTGTAAAACCATAATGAACATAAAGGTAAATTAAAAGGATTTAGTAAAACATTTTTAAATAATCTTGTGATAAATTTATGTGATGCTATTTAAGAGGAAGAAAAGCCTCTTGTTTTAATGTGTTATGCTGTGAAGAAGGGGACAGTAGCTGCTTTTGTACGTTTTCCATTACAAATGCAAAACTTTGTCAATATAATATAAAATAAACCCACAAATTTGCAATTGCGCCATTTCCATTAAAAAAGAAACAAAATTAAAATCACACGAGAATCTGATTGTTCACACAATAAATAATTAAAAAACATGTCACGCCATGATCCTTCAACTACTTCCTGTCTTCTTCGTCTTTTCCGCCAGTAGTAACATCCTGTTGTTGATCTTGTGACTCGTGTGGCGCAACAAAAAGAAAAAAAAAGTTTCCATTGCAGTTTTGGGAAATAAATTTCAATAATGCCAAAGAAAAACAAACAAAAAAAAAACACCTCATCTTTGGAACCAAATCTTTTTTTGGTGCTATAACCTTTCATTATCATTATCATAAAATGAAAGGTTTTCAAAATTGCCGTGTTTTCACCAAGCGGATTTATTTTTGAAATGTTAAACTGCGCAAGTATCTGGTCAATGGAAATAATAAACTAACGACTTGAGACCTGACTTAATTCTGGAGAAAAAAAAAAGAATTGTGAACACGGCGGGCTCTAAAACCGTGGAGGACATGACAACATAAACATTTCACCTGTTGGAAATTTAAAGCAAACAGAAAGCAAGGAGGAACTCCACTCAGTGAACTGAAAGGTGGGCTGTGCAGCTGTGACGACGACATTTTTTGCTCCATTGCGGGAGAAAGTGTGGCCCAGGAAATGTTCATAAAGGCATGCCTCGTTGATTTTAGAGTTGACATCTCAGCTGCAACGTCCTTTAGTTGAAGTCTGGCCTCACCTACTCCTTGTCTCTCTCCTTCTCTGTTTATTCGTCCGTCTCTCTCCGGAAGTTAAAGGGCTAGTCAAGCCTTATTAGAATGCAGAGGAGGAAGGCTCTGCTGCAAATTGAAAACATATTGATTCTCCTCATGCTTTCAGGCAGAAGGGGCAAAAGAGAGAGGTGGAAGAAGGAGATGGACAGGAGCAAAATGAGAGAAAGCCTGCTGGAGGAACAGGAGCCTCCCAGTTTGGGTCGCTGCTACATTTCTGTAATAAATGCACACAGGCGTGGTTTCAATTCGTAAAAGAACCATCCTCCGAATTCAAAGCGCCAAGTTAGGGGATGCTTTCTTCGCGAGAATGTGTGTAGATTGACAGTTTGTGTTTGCTCCTTTATTATTTAATTTTTTTTTTGCATGTGAGAGCACGCTGTCATGTCAGGTTGAGGTGGCGAGAGGCCGCAGGATTCCAATACGAAAGGACAGCGCATAACCCGTACAGATGTGCTGACTGCACAGTTTCCATGGGAACAAATCTACCCCACCCACCCACCATCTTCACCACCACCACCACCAACGCTCTTCGTTGCAAAACCCTGACGAGCTCATCTAACGCTCCCTGCTTTGTCTTCATGTGTGTCCAGCAGTTCCTGGTTCACTTCTTACATCAGCTGCAGCTCAGGCCCATCTTCTTCCAAGTGTTCATGTGAAATGTTTGTGCATATGTGAGTGTGTGTGTGTGTGTGTGTGTAAACACCAGTGTAGGTGCAATGCTTGTCTTCTTCTTTAATCAAGGATGAAACAAAAGACAGGGCAGCGTGGGCGAATTCGCTAAGGCTGTCGCTTTTAGGAGCAGGAGCTGTCCGTAAATCCACAACTACAAATAAATTGTTTTGGATGCGTGACACTTCAAAACAGAAACCTGTTCACTGTATCTATAGGAATATAATTGATATAAGCAAGCTACCATATCAGACATCATGATAACCAAAAAAAGAAAAAAGAAAAGATAGAAATCTTGTATTTTGAGTAAAAGCTGCCATCTTGTGGCTGTTTGCTGAAGTGTTAGCTCTCTGTTGGAATTTTTCAATACTTCTTTGAATGTAACTTTCTCCTTGCAGCTTCCTGACCCAAAAGTCCTCAGTTGGAGAATCAAATATACTGTACATATTTATATGTATAATAAAGATGTAAAATGTGTGTTTGTAAATCATTACTCTGCATTGCTGTGTAATCAGTTATTTTACATCATTCTAGCCATAGTATGTCTTAGCCAGTACATACCAACGACAATTTATGCACATCAGTATATCAGAAACATTCATATAGTATATATTTCTACATCATATGCTGTTTATTTGCTGCTTAAAGAAAGTCGGATACATTCTCCATTTCGTTGCCTCTAACTGGTCACAAAAGTTTCAGAAGTATTTTTTTAAACAAGGCCTGAGGCAAGTTTCATTAGAGTCACTTTATTAGTAGATTTTGTGTCACTTTTTAAAATTGGCATTTTAAATCAATTTCCTGATTATGTCTTTAACATTATGCCTTTAAAAAGCAATAATATTGTTTATATACGTAATAGAAAGGTATAAACTGAAACAATTTTTTAAAATCACTAAAAATTGTCTAATAGTAATTATAATAGTATAATTTGACTGAGCAAATTTTAAAACTGTGAAAAAATAATTTAAGGCAAAATATGTCATTTCTGCTTTTACTAAAAGTATAATTAGGCATCAGATAAATAAATAAATGTTAAATTCAATCCAATAATATATCCTCGTTTTTATACACGGTGTTAAGCTTTTAGTTATTCTAGATTTTAGACTGTCTATCTATCTTTATGTTGTCTTATTAGCACACTTTATGCCGCAAAACTATACATAAACGCAATATATAGCTGTCATGTCATTGAGCTTTAAAAAACAATCATGTTAACTTTAAATAATTTCATTTGTTTTATTCTTGTTTTCCTTGATGTGAAAATTGCTTTTACAGAGAGAGCAGGTGACGGCTCATTTACGACGGTTTCACAAACATACCACTGTCACAATTTGCGGCAGCAAGAAAGGGGGAGAGTGGGACTGTCGTAAGGTAAAGTTGCTCAAGAAACAAAGAAAAAATACATTTTAAACATTTCTCTTTTTCTAAAAAGTATAAATGTAGTGCTGCGGTGTCCTCTAGTTTCTCTTTGCCTTGTTGTCGTTCGTGGGTCTTTTTTGTTGAACTGTTTATCTTTCGTCATGCGTGTCATATTTGAATCCTTTACTTCTGATTTTGAGTTAATGTGCAGCGCCTGCAAGTCTTACATTAACGCGCTTTTCATGTATTGTGCTGTAGTTTGCATGTAGTGCAAACCGCTGTGATGTCAGGCTTGTGAAGCGACATAATTCCGTTTCAAGCGTTATGAATAAGACGTAAGGGAGAATGAATGTATTCAAACCCAGGACCTGCACAGTCACATAGATTGGCAACTCATTTCTTGTACTACTGTCGTCTGTTGGAAATAATCGGTTTGAGAAAGTACGTGTTGGCAAAGAAAACAAAACTATGATACAAGAAACGTGCGTGTGAAAACAGTTTATATCTACACAGGCGATGCGCATTGGAGTGCTCGGTGCAGAGACATTCCAGAGTGGATCCTTAAAATCTCTGATTTTGGTGAGAATTTATGTTGCAGACGTTTCATTTTTACCTCTTACTACATGCATAACGTCATGTTGTGCTCTGAAAATGTATACTGCTCAAAAAAATAAAGGGAACATTTCACTTTAATTTTGTGTGTGGCTCCTAATCCAGGCCTCCATTGGTTAATAAATTTGATTTCCATTGATGATTTTTGTGTGATTTTGTTGTCAGCACATTCAACTTTGTACAGAACAAAGTATTCAATGAGAATATTTCATTCATTCAGATCTAGGATGTGTTATTTGAGTGTTCCCTTTATTATTTTGAGCAGTGTATTTACTCTTCATGTTATTCAGTTGTTTTTTGTTGTTTTGTTTTTTTGCCACATTGTATGGAACTCCATAACATTGAAATAGTTTGGATCCTCAAGCAAATTTTAATATTAAATAAATATTGTCTGTGTAAATACTAAAACAATTTTTAAATGGTGATTTAATATATTGGGTAAAAGGCTGTTCAAACCAAAACAGTCTTATGTGAAAACGTGACCTTATGTGAGGAATTTGACCTTTAGAATTAAGAAAAAGGGGTGTACCGAAATTTAAAAAGCCTGATTTGTTGATTTCTATTTTGGTTAATACCGTGTCCCCCCCCCCCCCCGTTTCTATTTATTGTAACTTTTAATACTATAAAATTGGTTTCTCATTTAGGGATCGGCCAATACCACCCCCCCCCCCCCCCAAAAAAAAAAAGAAATATTAATTTAAAAAATCAAGGCCAATTTATTGATGCACACTTAGAAATTACTAATACACAACCTTTCTGAAAGCATGAAGTAGGCCAAAGATCTCAAATACTAACACTCATGGCTAAAGAAATTCAAGAGTAGAGTAGAAGCAAACTTACCGACGTCCATCAGTCTGGAAAGGGTTACAAAGCCATCCGAAGGGACTCGAGCGAGTCACAGTGAGCCATATCCACAAAAATATTGAATAGGAAACCTTTCCAGGAGTAGCTAGCTGGCCAGAATTATATCAAAACCTCATCCAGCAAGTGACAAAACAAACCCAGAGCAACATCTAAAGCAGCGCAAATCTCACTTTACACTGTAGCATCAGTTACTAAACTGATGTCTCAGTTTAATTGATGATGCAAATCATTATTAACCAATGAGAAAGAGTCCGAGCAGAAATTGAGGGTTCTGGGGTATAAAACTCATTGAGTAAAAAGAAAACGGAGGCCAAACGCATCTTGAAAGATCTTCAAGGTTGTTGGGGTAAAAGTGAAACTTCTTACATTGTGTTTGCTCCATAACATCCAGCGCAGACTAACATATTTTTGAAAAAGAACATTAGAAATACAACCAAACATAGTCCACTGCTTTGAGGCTTTTTTGTTACTTCAGGAGTTGGAGGACTTTCTCTACGTAACGAAACCTGCTTTACCAGACAGTCTAGAAGAAGAATGTCTAACCTTCAGTTTGTGACCTTAATCTCAAACCCACTGGAGTCATGCTGCAGGACAATAACCTGAAGTATTGATCTTTATTCCCAGCTGTGTGTGGTTGTGTATTTCAGACGGCGCTCCTGAGTGTGTTTATGTTCCAGCTGCTGAGGTCTGTTGGATTGCGAGCGTTCTCCATGGCATCCGAGACGTACATGTCGGGAACACACTCTGCTGCTTTCGTCACCTGTCCAAATGACACTGTAGCTAAAGACTTGGCTAGGTGAGCCCATGCTCTAAATGCCTGATTCAATAATTAGAGAAAAAAACTCCTTTGAGTCGGTAACTTATGAAACTGTCCTCAATAGTTTAATATGGTATTTATGTATGGATAAAAAGTTTAAACTCTTTTAACCACGCAGTTGACAATATGTTGTATTTTGTCCATGTATATATTTATGTGTAATATTAAATATTTACCTTTTAATGCATACAGTTGCTTATTGTTTCCTATTATCCCCCAGGGGGATTGTGGAAAGGAAACTGGCTGCTTGTGTGAACATTGTCCCAGCGATAAAATCGGTGTAAGTTTTCACCTCATTGTCTTTCAGTTTTCTATAAAGGTGAAGTTTTCGCGACGTATTTTATTCCCTATTGATTTAAAAATTAATTTTGGCCTCGTCTTTTATATCTTTTTCTAGATATGAATGGCAGGGAAAAATCGAAGAGGATAATGAAGTGCTTCTGGTGAGTGCTGACTCAGACTTTTTAAAATCCTCACTTCTAATTGAAACCATAGCACATTAAGTACATTGATTTTTTTTCTTCCCCCCCCAAACACTTGTTTAATGTAAATACAATATTTACAACATATGCAGCACACGTGGATATAAAATAGTAATCTAAAATCTGAAGATACAAAATTTGTGATGAAATACAGCTTAAACTAGAACGTTGCACACTCTGAAACAGACACATGATTCTCTATTTTCTCCTCAATGTCTGAAGTTAAATCAGACCAAACCTCTCCGGTTTTTAGGTCAGCCAAAATCAGTAAATTTATTTCTATTAGCTAAAAGCCACAATAATGGGAAAAAGAATAAGTCAGAGTTGATTTCTTAATGCCTTCAAAATCAGACATCTGTTTTATTACACTTAGGGTTAGGATTAATGAGGCATCATTAAAAACACCTCCATAATGGCTTCTCATGCAGAATATCAAGTTTTAACTCACATTTGGTAAATAAGTTATGACAGATGTTACTTGCGTCAGATTATTTCTACTGAAGGAAATTATTTCATGATCTCTACATTTCATTGATTTTAAGGCAGTTTAAAGCAAAATGCATCATTGTGGTGTGTATAGCAAATAGAGGATGGAATAGTGCACATGATTTCAAAGTTGTCTTAAGTGGAGTCTAATGTGTTAGATAAAACCCTAGCTACACTAGTTTTAATATGACTAATATATTTATACTGTATATGTTTAACCCGACTGATTTTTACGAAATCAGTTACAGTACAATTTGCTAATATTTTCTGCTCAACAAAGAAAAAACAGCTGGACAAACTTTATTCAACATTAGCTCCTGCTCAGCATTTTGACATCATTAGCACTTGTGTCCAGATAACAATATAGAGCATGTTTTTATAAAATCTATATGACGTTGTCTCTTTCCCATTTAGATGATCAAAACAAGAAGTTCCAGAGTGCCTGCTCTTGCTGAATATGTCCGGTATGTTTTTATTTTTTTGTCAAATTTTGACCGTTTGCTGCAGTCAAATCTAACAGGATAATTATGGCTTCTATCTGGTCCATTAGTTGCCATCGTTTATGCAGTCAAAGAGTACAACCTTAAGTACTGGTGTTGACGTGTGGTGCGTAGTGCAATGTGCTGACTGTAAATGAAATGGTTGTTTTTCCTCACCAGCTCCAACCATCCCTACGAGGTGGCCGAGGTCATCAGTCTGCCTATTGAGCAGGGAAACCCACCTTACCTCAAGTGGATAGGAGATGTTGTGCCTGAGTAGAAATAGATGGATGGGGAAATGTGAAAATAAAAAAAATGCAACTTTTACCAAACTGCAGAAAACATAGATGAAAGTGATAATTGTGAAAAAAAAATCTAAAAAAATCAAAGAAAACTACAGCTGTCATTTAAGTTTTATAAACCCAATATGCTTTCTTACAACTAGAGGGCAGCATCCGTTTCATTTCTGAAATTAAACGGTTGCTGCTTTGACCTGTTGGAAACAATTTATTGCCGTTTTCTTGGTCTGAAATGTAAAATAAATTTTTCCAATATAATTATTTTGTGCTTTGTCATTTGTTATATTCAATGTTGGCCCACTCAGCTTAAAAACAGTTAGTGACAAAGCTAGCAAGGTATTCCCCTTTATTGAGTGCAATGTCAACACAAAACACTTTATCTTGTTTATCACCATTCACACAGAATGTCCACTACATATTTTATACCTAATATGTTAATTCTGGTTTGATCTATAAGTTTTAAATAATTCATAAAATACATATTTCACCGCAAAATACAATATTACTATATTGACCATAACATTGAAATAATTTAACTGATCCAGGCTATAATGAAGTAAACATTTCTGTATCAATCAAGCTTTAAAAGCTTAATTATTTCTCAACACTTAATTATTCAAGTTCCTTTATCTCAGCACAATCATACAAAGGATATTTAAACATAACATTAATGGTATGCTACTGCAATATCATTTAAAACATTTCAACCTGAAGGAAAACAGACTTTAATTGACCGTATTAAGAGACTCTCTTTTACTCTTACTCCATATCTTTCATCGTAAATTATGGCAAATAGTTGATTTTTGTGAAAATATATGCCTGACATTTAATAATGCTCAGTTCAATCTGCATGCTGTTTCACAAAGCGCTCAGGTCTGTACATTGAATACTTTCTCTTGAAGGATGTAGCAGCTGAACACTTGACATTTTTGTTCCATGTCACAGTCGGTCAATCATTATCTGCCATCTACCACTGAGAACATGATTCATACAGTGTATGAGCCTTTTCAGCACAAGTTGTTCCTTGTTTAAAAGTTAAAATCACCTTTAAAGTACCAGCAGTACTTGCTGTAAAAAAGCCTTCCCCATATAAAGGTGAGCAGTTTCATCAGCCTGGTGAGCCTCTTTGTCAAAAGTCTAACCTTCTGTCAGTCTGAAGGGAATTTACAGTCATAATACTGAAAATGTGAGGGAAAAGCAGCAACAACTGAAATACTTCAACCAGTTTCCCCAAAATGAGGGTCTTTCAACATGTCACATTTAAGTAAAAGTCCTATCTCAGATTTTGATGGGTTGACATCTCAAAGTTAGTTACATCACGTATAAAAACATTTGCATCAAAACAGACAGTCTCTAAACTTTAAAGAATTGCACAATGTAAATGGCAGGCTCTGTCACCAACTCTTACAGGTAGCTGATATCGAGCACAGAGTTTTTGTCTGTGGCTTCTTCAGTTTGTGAGTTCCTGTTACGACTTTTATTGGCCTTACAATGAGCTACCTCAAGAGCATCATCACCTGGAGTCGGTTCAGGATTAGCTTTCTGCATAACAGGGGATTTACCATCATTTTCTGCTTTGGAGTTTTGTCCTTTATGTGATAATCTGCTCCTTTCTCTCATTTGCAAGCCCCCCTCTGCTCCAACCACTTCCTCCAGTACATCATTTTCACCACAATATTTCCCGTGGGTGTTGGTGATTCTCTTCTGCGATAGGAGTATGATCCCACCCCACTCCTCCGTCGGCCGCTGTACCTCGGTGCCAGCCTTTTCATTGTTCTTCACCTTGCGTGAAGCGCGGCACAAGGCCTTCCTGAAGCCTCTCTTGAAGTTGTCTGACAGAAAACCGTACAATATGGGGTTGGCACAGCTATTTGCATATGAAAGCACGACAACAAAATAGTAGAGCCCCCTGAAGTCTCCGGGGAGGACCACGAGAAGGTTTAGGATGTTGAGGGCATAGAACGGTAGCCAACAGAAAACGAACACTGCTACGACCACCACCACCATTCGTGTGATTTTTCGCTCCGACCTCCTGCGTCTGGAGGATGTGGTCTGGGTCCGCCTCCCAACATTCTTCACCTGCAAGGAGAAAGAAAAAGAAATCAAGGAACTTGTTCTTTATTCCTCTCATTCAAAATGTAACTGAGGAATGAGGAATATTTAGAAAGACCAATCAACCTAACAGTCATATTTTTGGACTGGGGAGCTCCTTCTTTCTTTTGTCTTTTCCAGCACTTTCTTTGAAAGTTAATGTAGACCAGGTAGTACCCAAAATTATTTACATTTCAGAGACATAAACAGCAACATTGAAAAGAGTCAAATCTTGAATTATCTAATGGTGCTTCTCAATCTTTACCCTAGAATTTCTTTTGAAGTAGTAGAAGAGCTTAGGTCTACTTAATTTATTTAAGCAGTAAAAGATATTAGGAACTTATAAAATTAAGTAATCTCACCAAGTCCAAAAGGACGTAAAGAAGTGGATATTTGAAGGAGCGCAGGAACTTAGGGAAAGGTCGTACCTTGACGATGATCAGCAGGTAGCATAAAGAGATGACAAGCAAAGGACAGAAGAAGCCAACAGTGCACGTGTACACAATAAAAGATGTTTTCCACACTTCGGCTGGTTCAGGCCACACGATGCTGCAGTTCCCGTCATCCTTCAGAACATTGGCAAAGACCACCACTGGCAGCACCACCACAAAGGACACCAGCCAAACTGTGGCACTGATGGCCTTTGCTACATGGGGACGTCGCCACCAGGAGGCCCGGATGGGGTGGACGACAGCCAAGTACCGATCCACTGACATCACAGTGAGACAAAAGATGCTGGTGAACTGGTTGAAGGCGTCCACTGTCATCACAACACGGCACATCAGTGAGCCAAAGGGCCAAGAGAGGAGAGCGTTTTGCACAGCCAAAAAGGGCAAACCTAGCATAAAAAGTTCATCAGCGATGGCAAGATTAAGGATGTAGATGTTTGTGACCGACTCATTCTTGGTGTAGTTTACGATGACGTGGATGACCAGAGTGTTTCCCAGTAAGCCAACTATACACACTATGCCATAAATAAGAGGAATGAAGATTCCTGCCAACCCAGGGAGGGACGTGGGTGTGTTTTTAGTAGAGTTTAAACAACTGCTGTTAAATATTAAAGATTCCTCAGGTTGACTGATGCTGGGAAGTGGTGGGTAGGGGGCGGCGGAGAGCAACGGGCGGTAGTAGAGAAGGATTGAGTTGTTGTTCCAGGCAGCAGTGGTTCCTTCCTGCAGCACCAGGGGAACCTGGGTGGCCTGGATGAGCTCCATTGAGGTTTTAAAAGATATCACACATTAGTCAAGCCTGTGGGATCCCATCAATGACACATCAGTAGCCCTACAAGGAAAAGAAGAAAGAAAACTTTCAGAATATTTGAAGACCTTCTAAAGGGCTTGTTACATCAAAAACGTAACTTGATATTTAGTTGAAGATTTGATAAAGGCTAACTAAAGTTATTGTATATACTAATTGGTGGCTTCCAGGCCTTCCAAGTGAAAAGTCAAAATAAAGGAGACCATATTAAATTCTTACTCCCTAAACTGCTATTATTATTCAAACATAGACTATCTATAAATCTTTGGATATTGGTCCAAAATCAAGAGAATAAATTGTGTTATGCGACAAGTTAAGTCCTGTCATAACTATGAGCTCATGTTTTATATCTCATCCCCTGTTCCATAGGCCATTTCTTCTGTATTTGGGTTAAAGGTCTACATTACATTGTTCTATTGTGTTGAAGCTTTCAGCATGTTGAGATCTATTGTTATAATTGCACTACTCCTATGTATGTGTAGCACTTATCCAGGATGTATAATGCAGCTCTGAGTTACTAAACTCCTGCTACAGAATATCACAACATCAGAAATCAATCAGATTGGCTAGAAATAACAGAACTGTGTAAATTTGTGCTGATTTCTTGTCTTTGTTTTTTGCTCTTCCCCAACCTGCGATAGTTAAAACTGCAGTTATCAAATGATGATTTCATTCAGATAAAAATCCCCCCCAAAAAAACAACCTGCACCATGGAAAAGTGTGAAATCATGAATTAACTGCGATTAAGCAGAACCTTTTGACAGCCGAGTTAAATTTGAACAAACCACACCCAAACCTGATGACTGCCAGGTTGTAGAATAAATAAGTTGGTTAAATAGAACCTGACTGGAAATGGGAAGTAGTCTAAAAAAATCTAAAAAACCAACATATTTCTTCTTTAACTTCTTTGGTTTGAAGAAATTAAAGAAGAAATCAGAGAATAATTGACATTGATTATTTTAGAAAGTGTTACTCTCCTGGGGACGTTCCCCAATGTGAGTCTCAAAGTGTTAGAAATTGCTTTGTTTTCATTTCTTATTAACTGAAGTTGCAGAGGTGTTGGCAACAAGCAGGGCCCCATGTTGCATAGAGTTATGTTTTGAGTGTCTGGCCTACTTAAAGTTTTAATAGAGACAATAAACTAGCTTGCACTATTTTAACTGAAGGCAGTACATATTACCTGATGCCTAACATGGACAAAATTAGTCTTTTATCATAGCACAACAAACTCATAAAAATTTTCTAATCAGTAGATATTAACATATATAGATCAGGTTTTTGTAGATAAAAAAGAACCGAGGAAGACATTGATGTTAACAACAGGAAAAAAGTTTGAAAAGTTTGCCGTCATGTCTGCGGGGCCTCCTGTCGCATACTAAAACGCTGATCAGCTGCACCGGCCCTCCTTCCGTCACAACAAAAACAAACCGGCGACGACACAACCACTCAAAGTACTTAGTCTGATTAGCAGAAGACTTGTTTATAAAGCCATCCTCTGCTTCTTAATAACTACTATGCCACCCACAGGCACACCCTCGTCCCTTACAGCAACCACTAATAATTGGTTCAGCGTTGGAAACAGGATGCACCGACCTATGGAGAGAAAAAAGTTTACACAACCGTGGCTACATGCAGATATGGGGTAAATGTACAAGGGAAAATTACACTGCAGGAGATGGACAGGGTCAGGAAAGTATAATAATAATGACAATGTCAATATTTCCTACGGTGTTAATCACTAAAACAGAACAGTTACCGTAAAATATTTGGTATTAATTGTTGTTTTTCTTAATAAAAAAAATGCTAAATGCAAAAGTAACTCCCCACGTTTTAAGCTGAAACACCTTAATGAAGAACTACTTCCCTTATTATCTTGTAATAATAATTTCTCTTCATAAGATTTGCAATGCAAACAGAAATAAATGCACATTCATAAATTCCATGTAAATACATTTTACCACGTTCTTAAAAGTTTTTTTTTTTTTTTTTTTCAAAATATGACTGCAGAACAAGGCCCAAATAAAATTTAGCCCCATCATCTAACTTTATTTCTTTCTTTGGATTAAAATACCTGATCAGAAGGAGGAAATATGATCCTGGCCTCAGAACAGAGGAATAAATGCCACAAATAAACACCTAAAAACTAGCTTTAAACGAATTAAACCGTTGTACTAGCTCACACAGCTCAATGCAAATTCAATAGTTGTTTAGTTTTATCACCATCTTTATTGCTAAGAGTGCAATTAGAAAATCTAGGCAAGAAAATGAGTATCTCGATTTACTTGCAGAGAACTTGCAATGGAAAGGAGGTCGGGAAAAAACATATGGGTACCTCTGGTGCTCCAACCCCTGAAGACGTATTTGATGCTGTAAGTTGGATGGAAAATCCCCTCAAATGAGTCATTGGTGACTGTGGGGCTGGGAGTGGGAGAGATGATTGGGATCTGGATGGTGTGATGTATAGCAGGGACTACTGATGAGATAATTACAGGAACTCATGATCCTTTGTCTTGGGTAAAAAAAAAAAAAAAAAAAGTGAATGGAGTGGAGGAAGGGTGCATCAATCTGACAATGAAGCAAAGGATCACTGGGAAAAAAAACATTTATAATAAGCCAATAATACTGATTGTCAGTGAGGAGATGAGATAAAGATATTTTATATGTCTAAAAAAAGCAAGAAAAACAAGAGGTCACATGGTTCAAATGGATTAGGCTAAAATCACTCAGGTACACCAACAACAGGGCATTAATGAAAACAGCATTTTCATTGATTGTTTCTTTAAAGGGATACCTTGAATGAAGCACTACAGTAAAACCAATTAACCAATAATTTTGAAGCAAGTAGCCCCTTGTCTACACTTATTGATTTACTCCTGGCAAATCAATAAGGGGAGGGGGAGAGTAAAAATTAGTAACAGAAATACAAGTAGATGAAATACATTTCCAAATCTAATTGCTTCACATCATGAAACTCTAGGACAGCTCTTCAAATGCTCTTTTAGTAATTCTGATTCAAATAAAGGACTTTTGTGTACTAGATTGTTAATTAAACATTTACACGTCAACATTGCCTTTATTTGAGTGATTAAAAAAAGAGAAGTAGTTAAATAAATGCCATTCAGTCATAAATGTAGGCACCCTTAACATATGTGCTTGGTAACCTAAGAAAATAAAGTTAATTTTACCAGTGGGAAAAGTTTCATAAAATGGTCAAATATCCAGCAAGAATTTTACAACATGCTGAGCAATGGTTACAGAATCATGTTGTCATGTTTCTAAGGGGCATTTAGCCATAACAGGGAATGTATACCCTATATTATTGAGGTTATATCTAGACATTTCATTTTTGGTATATATGAGGTTATATTAAACAAAAAAAGAATTGATCAAATAAACCATAAAAGCTCAAAATGTATGCGACATATATTCCTGTAACGTGTAGAAATCACATTGTACACGCGTATAACATGATTTCTACTGTAGAAATCATTTGATGTGTTTGCACGCTGCAGGCATATTAACACACACACACACACACACACACACACACACACACACACACACACACACACACACACACACACACACACACATCTCTCTCTCTCTGTCTCTCTCTCTCACACACACACACACACACACACACACACACGCCTTTGCCACACCATCCCATCCTAATCTCAGAGAAACACAACACCAACAGACGGACAATCTTTCTAACCAAAATGAATCTCCTCCCAGTGTCAGCCGCATTGTACGACCAGATCCAGGAAAAGAAATATCCATTTAGATGTTACTATGGTAAAATAAGGTCAAGACAAGGCTTAAAAGACCTAGTGTGGAACAAATCAAAGAGATAAATAGGAACGTGAATGAATGCTGACTCAAGAGTCTGCCCCCTTTACACTGAGCCACAAAGGCAACGCTGATAGAGGACATCTGATAGAGGACATGTGAGCGATGCATCTTGGATGCTAAATTTGCCTCATGTGCTTCTGTTGCATGTAGATAGAAAATAATTTAGAACAGTTCCGGAACATTTTTTCAGTTTTCATTTGTTTATAACGGGGGAAAAAAGGTGGAGTGAAACGTTAATAGAATTACCATTTTGTCTCCCCGTGAGCCTTTGGGCGACGTTCTACTGGCTTATCTGGTCCCGGTTCATCACAAATATTAAAAATAGTAACGTAATAAACAGGCGGCAACACTTATGCTTCAAAGCAAAACCGCTGTGCATAAAGCAAGATTATTAGGTATTACACTAATATTCGCTCTGTGATGTCTCACCCATTTTTAACGTTTCGAATCCTCTGTCACAAATTTCACAAACAGGATTTCGCAGCCATTAGGAGCGCAGCCCTCACTTTTCAAGTTTACATATCCAATTTCCAGCTTTTGTTTGACTGCAAGGTGATTAAAGGAAACATTTTGAAAATGAATGCTGGCTGTTTGGAGTGACTGGGACAGCAATTATTTGTGAATACATTACCATCTTTCTGTGAAAACGTCAGCAGCATGCTCAAATTATGTCTAAGTGGCACTCTTCTCGCTTCTATTTGAGGATACATTTGTTTGGGAAAAAAAAAGTGTTGCTGAATAGATGCGGTATTAGTAGGAAATAACGTATAGATAATACTGGTAGCATGTTTGGAGGAAGGCAGGAAAGCATGAGGACAACGGTGTTTCTTTCTAGGTGGTGCTTGGATAATTATGTCAAGCAATGATGAATTAATTTTCAGCTTTACGAACTGGACCCAAAGTTTTTATACCGTTGTAATTTCACAAGTCAGAGCAAAGGATTGAAAATGACATCATAAACCATCAGGGTATACAGCAACAGGCTTCTATATTTTTCATTTGGACTGCATGTGATAAATCAACACAAAGTGGTGGAAGTGGAAATGGAATAAAACATGGCTCACAAAATTCTTCCAAAGAATTTGGCATGTCCCCCCCTTACTTAATTAAAACTAACAGGTCTGTCAAGTAGAGCAAAGATCAGCTATAGCTCTGATCTATAGACAAACACTTTAAAAGTATTTGTTATTGCTGTGTCTTAGGGATACACAGATCGATCAGCTCCGATTTACATCTGGGTGATCGATGGTCAGCCAAAACTTACACATGAAAGTGACACCATTCACCGACTGACAGGCAGACCTGCCCACCAGGTTAACAGCAGTCAGCACCACTGCTGACAACTTAGCCATTATTTTGGTATATTTAGCATAAAAAAATGGGTATCTTCCAAAATCACAATTGGCAGTGCTGGTTTTATAAAGATCAGTGATCATCAGCTAGAAAACTGGAATCGATGCAACTCTACTTTCTTTTAAAAACTGCAATCATCCTGTAGACCAATTGATCGCTGTAATCAATGTAATGAGCATTAATACAAAGTAATAATATACCAGACGGCTATACAGGAGATCTTGAATGTCTACGTTTTCACAGAAGATTTACAAGGAAAATTGAAAATGCTCTTTATTTGTCTTTTATGTGGTCTATTTGTGTTTCATTTCTGTATCATTTTTATCTGATTTTCTCCATCTTTGTCCATCATACATGCCTGGTCGTGCACCTCTTAATTTTTGCAACTCATCACAGATTACATGTCTCCTTTCAATCAAAATTAATAATTTGGAAGATGTTCTTGCAGAGCAGGTTCACCATAGGGAGTGAGGGATCATTTTCAGAAAATACTGCATCAACAACTGAGTCAAGTAAAAGTTTGTGACTACAAACACCCATCCATAGTTATAATGGAGTGGTTTGGATTAAAATCATGTTTTAAAGTCCAGATCTAAATTGAACAAAGTTTGTGTTGTCATTGACGCTCTTCATCCGATCTGACTAAGCTTGAGCTACTTTGCAAGTAGATTTTTTCCCCCCTGATGTGTAAACTTGGTTGAAACGCACCTTAAAAGCTGAAAATGATGCAAAATGTGGCAAAATAAAATACCGAGTCTGGAGGTTGAATATAAATATATGACCATTTTCTTTGTTAGATTTTAATACTTAAAAAAAAAGAAACCTATTTTTTCTTAACATCAAAATATGCATATGTTTTAAAGGTTGTTAACATGAAATCTGTTTGAACTCTGATATACATTCCAGGGGTATTAGTGTTTTTTGCATATATGCATCACCTTTTGATACAGCAGTTTTACTGCATCCACAACTTGTTTTACTGCATGAGTCTTTCAGTAAAACAAGTCTTTCATATAAAACCTCCATTTGAAATGAGTTTCTTGACAATCAAGGTCGCACTGGCTCAGTGTTTATTTGAACTGAGCCAGTGGTGCTGCTGGGGTACACTTATACAACTCTGGGTAATGTTCATTTCCATAACAGTGAGAAATATTTAACCAGATCTATTCTTCTGCATCTCATTGCTCATTTAATCCCCAGTTGTAGTTTTTATACGGATATTTTAATGATCTTCTCTTGTACAGGAATGTCTTTCTGGCAGCTGAAATGTTCGAACTCTGAACTTTTCTGAATCAACATTCCAGGTCAGAGAGAATTAACTGTTTTATCAAAATAATACTGCTTTGAGTTCTGCTTTGTCTGCTACAGATGGATGGGAGTCTACGGAAATCAGAAATCAAGCTTTAACTGATGTTGAACAAGACTGTTTTCTGATTGGAAAGAAAAAGCCTAAAACCTCCAATTTTATGAATCAGGGATGAATATTTTTTTTTTTTTTTTTTTTTTGCAGTGCATCAATTCTGTTTCTGGGAAGCCTCTTTCCATTAACAATAATGCAAACCGATGCTGCTTCCTGACTGTTGATGTTTGCATAATTCCTCATAATCATTAAGACGCAGACTGACTGACTGACTCCACATCAAACAAGTGCTTGTCTGATATGCATTTATTCTGAAAAATTAATTTATGCATCGTGACTAATTATATCCCAAGTATAAATAAAATACCACTTGGATGCCAATGCATTGATAATGAAGGGACATTTTTGCTAATGGTACATTTCATTCAATTGGGGGAAAAAATGACAGCATCTGGTGATTTATGAATCATAAAGCCTGGTTCAATTAGTGCTGCTTTTGTTAATTTGATTAGTCCCAACATTAGACGCTCTGGCTTATTGTTAGCAGGTATTCTCTGAGAGACGGAAACAGGTCTGAAAAATATGGGTTGCACGGATATGCTTTACATAACAATGGACCTGCGCTGCATGAAATCCACCTCTCAGATCGCAACCTGCAGTTCAGAAA
This sequence comes from Poecilia mexicana, assembly GCF_051168715.1. Taxonomy (NCBI): domain Eukaryota; kingdom Metazoa; phylum Chordata; class Actinopteri; order Cyprinodontiformes; family Poeciliidae; genus Poecilia; species Poecilia mexicana. The sequence continues at coordinate 4,258,449 of NW_028263371.1, read as the reverse complement.
CATTTCAGATGATTATCAGTTTGGTCTTTAAAGACCAAACCTTTTAGAATATGTTCCTAGCAGTTCCACACATATTGAGACTGATTTTTTTTTTTTTTTTTTTGTTTGCCCATTTTACATCATGCAATAAACCAGGCTCGGTACGATCTGCACAGGGCTTTGACTGGGTCATTCTAACCTGAAGCTTTGGTCTAGCTCTGGCTGTAAACTTAGTTTCTTTCCTGCAGGAGGATGAATCTCCATCTAAGCCTGCGATACGGAACTAATCAATTATTTGCATAACAAATTACAATTAAGTTGACAATTTCCATTTTAATGAGTAATATTTTTGAAGGCCACTTTTGTTTACAGGGACTCCATAATCTATTTTATTTATGGTTTTTAACAGTGTTGTGTTCAAGACCACCTAACCCGAGACCAAGACAAGACCAAGACTTTTAGGGTCCGAGACCAAGTCAAGACCAAGACCGAGGAAAGTCGAGACCGAGTCAAGACCAAGACCAGCGGCCGTGCTACATGACAATAAAATGTAAAATATGATCGAAATTGCTTCTCAGAATAATCTGAAAGATCCATATTCCCATAAAAACACCTAGATATTAAATACTTAATACATTTTACCAATATTAAATATTCCATTTCTGTGTTACAATGTGTGATGGTCTCGTGCCATCCCTAAAAACATAACACCCTGGGAATTTGCCCATATAAGAATCCACCACTGTTGCACCATTAAACATAGCAATTGAGGCAATGCCCTGATGGTAAATAACGCTCAACTACGAACACTGACCAAGGAGCAACAAGCAAGAAGTAACCAAACAGAAGGCGGTCATCGTGACTGTTTTCACTCTCTATCCCAGTACATGAAGACAGGTAGTCTGACACCATGGCAGACATTACAGCTGCCACTTTGAACAAAAACAAAGAGCAATGTGCATGCTCTGCGTGCTCTTTCGTTCTTGTGTTTTAGTTATTTGTTAATTTAAATATCAACGTACATAATTAAATAATGATGCAGTGTACACAGAGCATTACAAGAACAAAGAACGGGTGTTCTGTCAGGTCAGATCGTCATACGCTTAACACGAACTCACGGTGTTCTGTCAGATCAGCATACGTTGTCAGATAGTCGTATGTTTAGCTCAGACATGCATACGCTGTCATTACCATATGATTTTATTTAATCAGCAACATAGAATCATGACGTAGATCATCATACACTTGGTTATTAACAGTTGTATGGCATCCAGCTGCAGCCAGACCTGCTTTAAATACACTTTGAAACCACGACAGCGCATGTATATCTATCTAGTTATCATATTATGTCATATTATAAACAATTTAATGACTTATTTTCGTCATAACTTGCTGCATATGGTGAACTGACAACTCCTCTGACGGTCGGACTTCTTAATGCGCAGGCATGGTACTGCACGTATGCTATTCTTACAGCATACGGTAATCTGATAGAACAACGGCTCTCAGTGAGTGACACTCCAGTCCTATCTAATAAATAAAGAGCCGTGGAGAAGAATCGACTGTTTCTGAATGTCACATCACTATATTGCAGACTTTTGGACATAGCGTTGTCCTATATATGCGACAAGTGGTCAACATCTCCGCACAATAATTCAGGCAGTGAGTGACTTTTTTTCATCACAAATGCTTATGTGTCTCTGTACAGCTAGCTTTGCTGTACACGTAGTTGCTTGGATTTTAATCGGTGCGTTTTGCATCCAATGAAAACAAAGATGTTGACAAATAAACTGGACAGTATGCTGTACGTTTAGTGATATTTTCACAGTTGCGGTCTCGACTGGTCTTGAAATAAAATGCCGAGTCCTCAGAGCCCGAGACCGAGACAAGACCGAGACCAAATGCGGTCGAGTCCGAGACGAGACCGAGACCATCAGAAAACGGTCTTAAGACCGGACTCGAGACCAAGACCGATCTCGAGTACCACAACACTGGTTTTTAACATGTCTTCCAGTTCCAGAGTGAAATGTTCTGTGCAAAATTAAAGTTTATTAGCCTTTGAGAGGACAAATTTGCATTATTATGGCATTATCAATATATTGAAAATGGTCTCAAAACATTACCTTTAGCTGCAGAAATGATTCTGATAAACAATGTTGTGCATCGCCTACTGCAAAAAACAGTATTATAATTTATTGCAATAATTTGTGGGATAATTGTTAATTCTGTAAAATGTGCTAATATTATAAATACATTAGTTGGAAATGGTCTCAAAATGACAATATTATTGTTTTATCACAATAATTACAATTTATAATCCAGTAAAGTTGATTAACAAGTCTCATCCTAGCCTGGAGTGTCTAACAGATTTCCTCCAGGATCGGCTTGTTTTTATCTTTTAATGCATCTGTTCATCAAGTCTTGCCTATTTATTGTTTCCAGCAAAAGAAAGGCCTACCCACAGCATAATGCTACCACCACTATGCTGCAGGGGTGGCAAACTAATTGTATTTTTGTTTTGTTTTTTTATACACACATTAGGTCAAAATGTGCCGTTTTTGTCTCGTCTGACCACATTTTTGCTTCATTTCCTACAGTGTTTGTCTTTTTTGTCTAACGGTGAACATTTTACCAATCTTCTTTAGATTTGGGGAGTGCGTGACAAAAAAAATTGCGACTTTCTTGGAAATTCTGGGAAAGTACAGCTGAAATGTGAAGCCATAACGTGACAAAATGCTCCAGGATCGCAGAGTGAAGAAACAAGTTGAATGGCTATGAATACTTTTGCCAGGTGCTGTAAATAGAACCATTATTTACATAACTAGCATAATGCTCTACTTAAGTCTCATTATCAGAGAAACTGAGTTCCGTTTGGCAAAGCAAACAGTGAGAAGTGGGGTCATGCTTCTCAAGCATGCCGACTTTTACGAGCAACTGCAAGGATTGTCGCGTTCTCAGAAAATGCAGCGCAAAAAGATTACGCAATCTCTGCAGTTCATATCTATTCCAGGGCTCAGAAACATGGTTTACCATGTGAGGCAGATTTTGTAGCCACAAGAAGACAAAGCAAGCAAGTTCGAAGACGTTACATCCAAGAACGAAAAAAAACACGTAGGCTACGAAAGAGACAACATCAGCTAACAGGCGTATCAGTCAGTCCTTATCAGTCTTATTCCCCAGGGGAGTCTACCGCATTTGTTGAAATCCCTTTACCGGATTTGCAGTTGTTTGGATCCAGTTTCATTACAGCCACACAGCCGGCTTCACATTTTTCATTACAAAGACTGACAGCAGCTCATAGATCTGCCACAATCTGATCAATACTCCCACTAGATCTTCATGCTGATCTCCAGGTGGAAACGGTAAACACCGTCACCGAAGAGTGGCTCGTGTTCAAAAACTGGAGAGAAAAAAAAAAAAAACAGTACAACTCTCAATATATATTTGATATGTTTTACCACAGCACATGAGAGAAAAGAATACATAAACTGTCTGTTCAATTCTACAATAGCAACAATTATTTTGGTCTTCCCACACAATGTTCTGCACACATGCATCCATACAAATTTGTGCCAAATTGACTAGATGAAAAAAAAATGGGTAAAAAGCTTTAAAAGCTACTAAGTGGACGTTGAGCAATTAAATAAAAAGCTTCTGTATCTACCCACAGCTACGGCTGACGACAGTCAAAGAGGCTGGGAGAAAAAAGGGTCACCAGAGATTATTTGTTTTCCGTTTCATTCCAGCTTCAGTTAACAGTTTAAAACTCAAAGTGAGCCAAACAAAAGTCTCTTTGGGACATTCTTCATTTATCCCCCTCTTACCTTTTGCTCCTAACCTCTTTTATTTAGCTTTGTCTTCTTTTATATTTTAACCTGGCTGACGCGTCCTCTCAGACCGCGCCTGATGCCCCATTAGTCTCCTTGATTTGTCACCAGAGTGCAGGAGAAGGGAAGAGAGTTTGGAGTGAGACATTTATGATCCATTCTCTGCAAATCACCGTGGATACACAGCTGAACTGGTGACATTTCATCTGTGATTTTCTACCCGTTTAGAAAAAGTACCTGAAGACCACACAGAGAGAGAAATGATCTACTCAGTCAATTGAGGAATCAAATGACTGAAAGTGGTCCCAAGACTGGTCTGCTCCTCTTCCTATACCCCGTTTTTCTATCTAATCTGCTTTTTTGTAGGTTAACTCATTTTTTCATTTCAAACCCATCTTCTCTCACTTTCCTTTCACACTCTGTTCCCACTTGCCTCCTCTGGATTTAATCAACCCAACCTCTCTCTTTCTAACTCATCACAATATCTGTCAGTTTCACTTTTAAAGAAAGCATTCACACCAGCTCTGCTTTAATACAACTCCAGTCCGTTTGCCTAGAAAATCCAGTTTGTTTGTGGAGGTGTGAATGCGCAATCAAACTCTGGTCTGCCTACAAACAGCGCAGAGCATTCTGGGTAAATACAACCAAAAGCAAAGCAGGAGTGTATAACTAGTGGGGAAAAAATTAATCTTTGTCTACAACTGCTAAAATCTGATGCTAGTCCATTTTTGTTTACACTTTGTGAAGAAGGAAACTGCGTTCAGAGTCTTCTGTGGTTTTTGTGTAGATTCCTTCAGTGGTTCTTGGTGCAGCGCCACCACAAGCAAAAGGGGGAACAGGTTTTCAGTGTTTGGTTCATTTGACACAGTGCAGTGTGAAAGTGAACCACAATAAAATGAAAATGTAACAAATGATGCAATCGAGCCGAATCTGCTGAACTAACAGGTGTGAAAACACTTTTAGATTGAGAGCAGCTCATGGCCATAACACGATGCAAATGATGCACCTCCGAAAAATTTATCCTGAGATTATGAAAGACTGTGTATGATTTAACATTACTATTAGCACATCAGAATGCAAATATTAGAGAAATACAACACTGGGTTAGCTTGCAATGTTGCACTTTAATATCCTTAAAGGCATCATGTTGTGGTCTTTTAAGATTAATTGAACAGTCATGAGTGAATATCCAGTGATATACACTCGCTGTCCACTTGGTCAGGTGCTCATTGATCACATTTCACCTTCAGATCTGCTTTCATAATTCATTTCAGATTTAAAAAACATTTTCCTCTGGCATTCTGGTCCACTATTGGGAAGAGAGGATCACGTGGTTACTGTGAATTTATCAGATGCACATCTGTGATGTTTTGCCACATTTCAAAAGATGCTCTATTGTATTGACATCTGGTGATTGTTGGAAAGCAATACACTGACTGTCATATTCTCCATAAACAAGTTTGAGAAGGTTTAAAGTCTCACACATAGTACATTATATTGCTCACAGTGGCCATCAGATCTGTACACCGTCTATGAAAGGATGGAAATGTGCAGCAACACTAGTAGGATCTGACTCGTTTTGTACCAAGTGCCCCGATGCGTGTGCAGAAAATATCCCCCACACCATTACACCAGCTTTAAATGTTGATAAAATACATTATGCTTACAGACTTTAATGTTGTTTAATGCCAAATGTTGACATACATCTGCATGTTACAGCAGAAATTGAGACCCATCAGCTCTGGCAACCGTTTTCCAATCTGCTACTCTCACATTTCTGTTAGCCTGACTAACCTGCAGCCTCAGTTTCCTAAAACAGTCTGTCAATTCACCTCTGGCATACAACAACAGGGCATTTTATTCCACACAACTGCTGCTCACTGGATATTTTAAACTATCTTCTGTACAGTGTAATAGATATGCAAGTTTCTGAAATCTAACATTGATCCTTCAATGTCATTTAAATCCCATTTTTTCCCCTCATTCTGATGCTTGGTTTAAACTTAAGCGATTCTTCCCCACATCTAGAACCTAAACGAGTTGCTGCCATGAGACAGGATGATTCACTGCTTTATCAGGTGTATCTAATTAAGTAACTGATGAGAGTGTATTTTTACTGCCTGGTTAAACGAAGAAGGAATGAAGACGGAATTACTCTTACACTCGATAGGAAAAAAAAAACCTCTCAAGACCTCACAACCAGTTTAATAAAGAAAAAAAAAACCACGTCACTTGTTGATAAAGGGAAAAAAGGAGAAAAAAAATGAGGCGCATGAAAACATTAGCTGCGAAAATAATACTTCTGAGATGCTCGATAAACCAGCGTCAAAGGGAAGCTAGCGCCTGTGATTTATTGTTTTACATCCGCTGTGGAATAAAACATGATTAAAAAACAAAAACAATACAACCAAACAGAAAACTGGAATGATGAAAAACAAAAATACATAGATACCTTTCTCCATATAGTCGTTTTGTTCACCGTTTCCGTGAAGTCAGAGTTGGACCGACAATAAAGTGAACGTCCAAACTGCCGCGTTCATCTGTGAGCTTCGTCCGCGTGCAGCTGAGGGATGCTAGGAGACCCCCACCCTCCTCTTCCTCCTCTACTTCTCCATGCCGCTCACCTACTCGACTTCCCCATAAACCCTCCTCCCCGAGTCGACACACACACACACGGCTCGTAAGGGACTTCCATTATATCAGCAATCGCAACCCCCCTCTACACCAGCCACGATTCAGATGGGAATCTTACGCCACCTAATTAAAATAAACGCATTTTTTTTCTCCACAAAAATACGGAACCTCAACTGATTAGTTTTTTTTTTTCTTCCCTCTTTGTATCGCAGCTGCAGGTGGGAAAAGTCAAGAAAATACAATGGGGAGAAAAAAAGAACAATAAGACAACAACAAAAAAAGTCGTCGAAACATCGTGTTTCGACGACTTATTGTTGCAAGTAGATGTAACGTATTACATCTTGCAATAAATACATGCTATAAAAACACCTGTTGGGTTTTGTATCCCTCAAAATATAGCGAATAGCACATTTAGAGTGCTTTGGAAAAGTATTCAAACTCACTGAAGTTTTATTTTAAATTTTGTGACAATTTTATAAATTGCAGATCCTACATGAAGTAGAAGGAAAATAATACATGGAGTGCAAGTAAAAAGACAAAAATGACAACAACAAAAACCCTAAAAGTAAGGCGCATTTCAGCCTTCTGTCAATGCGAAGTAGTTTTTCTCACCTTTCACTGCACTTGAAGCTGTTTGTGTTTTGGAAAATCAATCACCTTTGTACTCTAGAGTGTAGGTGGATTAAATAGAACAACCATATTCCAGTCTTACCACATATTCTCAATTTTACTTAAGTCCAGACATTGGGCAGCTCTGAGGAGTAGATATTCTTTGATTTAACCTACGGCTGTGTGATATGAACATTATTGTAAAAGTTTCATCACAATAATTTGTGGTACTATTTCAATAAAAATAAAAATTATGATAAAACTGTTTATCACTTTATAAAAATAACAATCCTGAAAATTTTAGGGGTTTTTAAACATCATTATCGTATTTTCCGCACTATAAGGTGCACCTAAAAACCTTCAATTTCCTCAAAAGCCGACAGTGCGCCTTATAATCCGGTGCACCTTATAGTGCGGAAAAAACGGTAATTAGAATTTATTATGACAACAATAAATCAAAATATTATCATAAGAAATGTATCGCGATAAATGATAAACGATCCGATAGACGCCATAAACCATTCCATTTTAGCTCAGGCTTTTGTTATCCTGCTAGACCAATCTTAAGTGTTTTGCTGTTTCAGGCTATTCCAGTTGCCCAGTTGTCAAATTCTGGAAATTTCTCTGTTCCCACTAAGAGGAAGCATTTCCCATTGTGTACTGTTTGCCAGCCGGTTAAGTTTAATTTCAGATCCGACCAGAATCAATTTTGTCTACCAGTTTGCTTCGGCATGGCCTGAAGCAAAGTGCAAACAGGACTTCTTTTCTTTAGGGTTCGTGTTAAAGACGGGTGCAATTTGTGCTTGTCCTGTTGACAGACTGAGCTGCTTCTCTACAGATCTCTGGACCTCTCCTTGCACAGCTTGTCAGCTCACTTAGGCAGCCATTTTGGTAGGTTTGCAACTGTGCAGTACTGCATCAATTGTCAGTGCTCAGTCAGCTGCTCAGCGTTCGGGATATTGTTGTATAACCTCATCATTTTCTAAACTTCTCCTCAAATTTATCCGTGACCTTTTCAGGCTGTTTCTTGGTCTTCATGTTCATTCACTGCTGTTCTCTAACAAACCTGAAAAGATTGAAAAGAACATCTGGATTTATATTGAGATTAAACTGCAAACACACTAATCTTTTCAGAATTTCATTTGCAAGCTTTTTGGAAAACCCTGTCTGATTTTGCTTCCACTTCAAATTTACATGCTACTTTGTGTTTGTTTTTGTAAAAATCCAAATAAGCAACATGTGATTCAAGATTTAGTTCAAGATTTATGAATACCTCTGCAGTAGTGATCATAAAAATAATAGCTTTGCTTCTTTTGAATAACTCCCCCCATCAGAAATGAGCTTATTTCAGTAGTTTTAGCTTAAGCGTACATTTTTGTCATGAAATTCTAGGGTTTTGTAGACAGAGATGGATTTTTTTCCCCCTAAACTGGGAAGTAAACTTTTACACAAATAAGTTTTGCATTGTAAAGCTTCTCAGGGACAAACACCTTTTGATTCACCGAGAACAAAACAAGTCGTGATTGCACACTTAAAGTGGAAAACATAAAGCAACAAACTGCATGAAAAGGAGGCTGGAGAGATTTTGCTCTCCAAGGTTTTGAAACAAAGCACCGACTGGCTGCTGTAGATGGTTGGGCAACTCATGACCAAGGCATCACGCTATTGATACAGTAAAAATATGATACAAGACAGAACAACTTTAAGAAGGTAGTTATAAGAAAAACAACTCTGGTGATTGATTCTTCTTTATTTTATATTGATTATGCTTTTCTATGTTTTTCATTAGGGTACAATTAATTTGTTTTTGATCTATCGCTTCTGTTGTGAAGTTATTTTTATTTTGAATTTGCTATATGATCCATGTATGTTGTGGATTTCTAGCATGTGTGGACCTCATGAAGATCAGATGCAGAGAAGTGAAACTAATGGAGCTCTGAAAAAAAAAGAATAAAACAAATAAATCAATAAAAATGTCTGTTTTGCTCAATTTAAAATGCCACCATCACCACCAGCCCAGTCCCATCTCCACAATACTTGAAAGTTGGTAAATTATTCTCAATTATTTGTCTCTGCTGGTTGTTGTGTTTGTTGCTGTGGTCAAATTGGCCCAGTTTTTCCTTTGTCTGGCCATGAAATGTTTCTCTAGAAGGCATTTTGTTTTTCAGTGTGAGCAGCTGCTAATTTCAGTCAACACTTAAAGTTTCGATTTGGAATCTGGGGCTTCTCTCCCGGTCGATACGCTCTCAGCTCCTGGTGATGTAAAACTTGCTTCACTGCGGACAGGAACACCGATCCTCCTCTGTCGGTGACAGTTTGGGTCAAGATGGCCAAAATGTAGACACAACGGGGAGGGGCGTGGGTTTTAACAGGATAACGATAACAGAATGAAAACTTTGTTCTGGAATCAATGAAGCAGCATAAAACGCTATGAAGCTGTTTTAGTAAAAGTAACAGATTTTGAGAAGCCTCTACCTTCATACTCTGAAAAGTGTTTAAGTATATAATCAATAAAACATAAGCAGCACATCTCATAGTACATTCAGCATGTCTGTCAGCTTCTCTGCACATACTTCACTGTTGTCGAGTGAGTCTCGGTGTGTGTGTGTGTGTGTGTGTGTGTGAGGGGGGTTGTGTGTGTTTTCTGAACCTTGTCTAGAGCAAAAAGAGTAATATCATAAATGACAGCAAAACAGCACCAAACTGGGTTATTATTATTTTCTCCATCATTTGCTGAGGGTGCTGTGGAAAAAAAAGAAAAAGAAAAAAAGAAAGTGCCTCACCTACAGGTTTTGTAATGATGGTGAAAAGACTACATGTTCTGACATCATGCAGGCTAAACTGTTGACAACTTACACAACATGCAAGGGCAAATATCAGGCTGTGCTGAGCAGAAGTGATCGAGGTTATCCAGACAGTCCTGTGAAAAAGTAAACGAATACCGCATCTGCTCTGGCTGCTTTGCCAAATTCAAGGTGGTAACATATCTGCAAAATATGAAAAGCAATAAATTTCACCCATAGGTATAACAGCAAACCCCAAGGTAAAATGAATCACTGGTGTTTATCCTTCTAAACTGTTATTTTTGTTATTTTTCTGAGCTGCTATAAAGCTCCATGAAGGCTTTTGCATTCATAACCACAGGATTCTGACTCAAGCCGTTACAGATTGTGAAAAAGTTTTCATATTTTCAGCAGATGAAATCACATGTAGCTCTCACAAAAAGTTTATTTTCTTATATATGAGTTACTGTTAGCAGTATTTGTTTGACTGCTCATAAGAAATACATCAATATGACCTCAACAACTCACAGTTAATTTGATTCTCCTAACATTCTGGCTCGAAGATTACGAGGGATTAAAAGCGACCCGGTGACAGAGGTGATGCCACTGAAGTTCCCTGACTCAGTACATTTCCACCGGGGTTGAAATCTTTTGACCTTCCTGACTGTGTAAATCAACCCGGAGGTGCTAAATCAAACTTTACTGGCTGTTTTTTATTCTAACTTTTGTCTGTTTACCCTGGGACTGCAGATCTTGTTAATGAATGTTTGTGTAAAATAATTTCAAGTATTTAAGATATTATGTGCAGTGGTAGTTCTGTTTTTTATCCTGCTTTGCTCTTGGAAAAAAAAAAAAGGTTTTGTAGGTTGGTAATAACACATTCTTATGCAATGTTTAGGCACTGGTATGTTTATTCGACATGTTTATTTCCCCCTCTTTTCACTTCTGCCTTGACAATGAATCTTTGCTTCTTATCTGGTTTCCTGTCCTGTTTCACATGAAATCTTGATGCCGAATGTGAATGTCACGATGATGCATCAACAACATGAGACTCTTATCAGCTGAAAAAGGTTCCAGTGAGTAGAGGAGCTTTGTTGCGGTGCATAAAATGTGCTTGAGCTCACTTCAGCTTGGCCTGCACCTGCTGCACACTGACATAATTTTAATGTAGACTGAAACGAAGCAGCTGTGAATTGAACAAGTAAAGAAAATTCTTAGTAACGTCTTAATGGCAGGAAGGGGAAGGAAAAGTACCCATAAAGCACATAAGCTCATAAACAATAACTGAGACTGAACTATTTGGTCATTATTTTATAGACATGTTGAAATGTGAAGTCATACAGACACAGGATCCTGGTCCAACCGTGATCCAAGAAACTGCTTCCCGACAACCACTGGTTTTAGTTGACCCAGCACATTGGGATATGGCAACTAACCAAACTTAGCATATTTTTTTTATTATTGCCTATTTTTAAGACTTTATAGTTGGTGTTTAGGTATTAATTTTCCAGTCTTCAAAAATGCACAATTATCAAGTACCAAGTATCAAGTATCAGATTTTCTGCCAACTATAGACATTTTTTTTAACTAGAAAACATGGCAGCCAGCTGCCCTAGCTCCGAGTACAGGGCTTAGCAACACAGTAAAAAATGCTGGGTCATTTTCATAACCCAATTTCTGGGCAGAAGTTGTTGGGTCATATATAGGGTGAGTTTGATCAAATATTGGGTCAAAAGTCATAACTCAAGAGTTGGGTCAGAAATTTACCAGAACTCTACAACTTGAATAATTTTGTTGGGTAAATCTACCCAACCCTTGACCCAATCAGTTGGCTTCATTGATGCCCAGAATGCAAGTCAACCTTCATCTCTGAAGCATGTTCAAATTGTTTGCTGTTTAAATAAGTGCATCACTAATGGCCTGTTTTGTTTTTGGTTTTTTTTGTGCGTCTTCCCTCTCCATCAGGTTGGGACAAGCCTGATGGGATATTATCAAAATGCGACGACATGGAACCCGTATGTCCTCATGCTGGGAGACGGGCAAAACTGCTAAAGTGTTGATAAAAAATACTTGCAAAGTTTTACTTGCAGTTTCCTTTCAAACAGACTTTTTACATGAACTGTTTTCTAATGTGTAGGAACAGATGCTTCTGGAGTTGTAGCCAAATGAGTGGAAGTGATTTAATTATCTACTTTTGAAACAACTTTATAACTTTTGTAAATAAAGTCTTCTGGTTCTTTATATGTATCACATGGAAATAAAAAAGATTTAAATTTAGTTTTTAATCCTGTTTTTATATAGTGAAATTTAAAATATAAAACTTTTTTTTTCTTTTACCACCCAGACATAGTGGTATCTGTATCTGGGTTTCAACCCAATTTTGGGTCAATTTAACCCAACCTTTGGTGGGGGCACAACTAACACCTGGTGACCCTGAATACTTATTAATACAAAATGTACCTAGTAGCAACTGCAGCCCAAGATAAAGCGCACAGACAACACCTGAATCCAAATCAAATAGAATATCACATTAGACTAATAAAAAACATCTTTAATACAGACATATGGGCTTATAAAGCATGTCTACTAGCCACTAAAGTTATTGTCAAAACATGTTTAAATGTTCATACTTTGTTCTCAAACAGAGAGGATGCGGGCAGAGAGTGTAATACAACCTGGCTCCCACTAGGGGAGCTATCGGAATGACGTCACCGGAGATGTTGAAGGTCGTCTGAGCGGCTCAAGGGGATTCCTTTCTTACGTAGAGAGCGTTGAAGACGAGCGACGACCTGGAACCTGAGGCCTCGACGAGTTGCGACGCTTGCGGTGGAGCGCTGGGATGTGGATGTGTTGGTGGTATTTACTTGAGTGACTCCGGAAGGCGGCGGTGGCCCGGAAGAACGAGCCTGATGGCTGACGCCTCTAAGCGGTCTACGGCCATGGGACTGGAATGTTGTTGGAGGTGAAGGATGAACCTCGGACGGATGTTGAAATGACGCCAATGAGGTTCGAGACGGAGCTCGAGTATCGAAGATGACAGAGTGCAGGCGTTTACAAATTGGAGCTTGATTAATTACTGGAAGAGAAGCAGGGCCGTGCAGAGACCACTAAAGGGCAGGTGCTCAAAAGAAAAAAAAGGGCACATCTCCCCGCATTCTAGGACAGAATATTAACAAAGCCATTCAGCTTTCAGAGTTTAATAAACAATGATAAATTACAAAATTGTGAAATATACAATCAAAGCTAAGGTAAATCTCTATACAGAGCATACAACTATGCATATGTAGGATATTTTATTAGTAATTTCTTTCTGCAGGTCTATTTTGTTATAGGAAAGTATTGCGATATTCAAACCCGCAATTTAGCAAGATATGTAAATCAGAGCTGGTGGTTTAGCTCTGATTAACATATTTTGTCTTTACAGAATTACATTATTAAAAATATAAACAAGGGCACAATGCAACCTTTTAGTGACTGTAATCTATAAAAAACAGCAACCTGTTTGCTGCAGTGGAGATGAAGATGGTCCATTCAGGAAAGCAGAGCTGCATCAAACTTTAAGGTGGAACTGCAGAAAAAAACAAAAAAAAAAAACAAAAACAAAAGCAAAAATTGAATTCTTAATGCATGTCACTATGGGAAAAGCCTATTGAGTTTTGCTTAAAACTTTTTTTAAACATTTAAATCACACATTTGTCTCATGAAGTGAATTTTGTCAGAAATCTTTTCTTGATATTCTAAGTTTTTGTTTGACTCAAAGTTTTGCTTGTGATTCTCACATGACGTCATGGGCAGGGCCCAAAATCGCAACAAAAGATTTCTGATGTATGCAAATAAAAGTTTGTTTGGCAAATAACTTTTTAAGTTCACAAGACAAAAATTTGTTATTTAATTTAAAAAAGTTTTTTAAACAAAACAATTTGTTTTTTAAAAAAGAAATCATTACAATTCCAAAAGTTTTGATTACAATTTTATTTTACTTAACTGAGGTTAGTTTATTTTTCCCATTGAATAATTGGGGGAAAAATTTAACTACAAACTCTGCGAACCAGACCCTAAACTTAAAGTCTGGGTTGAGTTTTTTCCCCTTCATTAATGACATACATTATATCTATCATGGTAATTCAGGGCGAGTTATTTTTAAATGAATATCCTTGTTGGACTTTTATTTAAGTGCTATTTTCTTTCAAGACACATTTACTTAACGCCAGAATAAATGCAATGTACATTATGCAGCAAAGGAAATTAGAAGATCGGACATTTATCCATTATGGAGATGATAAGTTTTGGACGGGCGATGTGCCTGTACACAGGGAAGAAGCTTTTTGTTATCTAGCTTTGCAAACAAAGTCGTTACCTAGCAGCTAGCTAATAGCACAACAACAACAGCCTAATGTCTGTATGATAAAAATACTGAATCGATAGATAAGAACAGTTTTTCCTCACCTGGCTGTTTCCTCCCCTCAGTAGTTCTTCAGAGGAAGCCAGACGCAAAGGCCTGTCAGTGTCTGTTGTATTTCATTACCTCTCTGCTTAAACCGCGACTCCGTGCTGAAGCAGAAACGATACTTCAACGTTTTCCGTTATCTGACAAGTAGCAAGTCTACTCCACTTTATTCACCAAAAACGTTTTTTTATATATATATTTCACCAAAAACTGTTCTGTAATCTGGAACATAGACATATGATCTGGATCGTTCACTATGCTGAGCTCCAGTTAGCCGCCTTATCTCACAGCGCGAGAGGCAACTGCGTCATGCGTCACGGGCAAAAGGTCAAAGGTAACAAGGTGACCGGAAGGCTTATTATGTTGTACAAAAAAAATAAAATAAAATAAAATAATTTTAGTACATGTTATTATGTGTCAGAAGAGGGCTTTGAAAATAATAATACCAAAAAAAAAAAACCCAGCCCTCCACCCCCTCTGCACGTGCCTGAAGAGAAGAATATTCGGCAGCAGATGGAGTATTGAAGATCATCGTCTGAATCAGAAGGGTAGCGCTGAATAGCCACGTCACACTCCGTGGTGAGTTGAATTTAAAGATTTGTAATCATAGCAAGAATCACGGGTTTGAAATAGGCCGCCTGGAAATTAGAGGCGTGGTTTGGGCGTGGTCCTGCTCCCAACCTAAGTTAACAGGTGAACTCCATTTGTTGATGAGTCTTTGTGATTGGTTGGTGGACAAATTTGTAGAGTACTAAAGGTCACCAGTTTTTAGACACCAAGTTACAACAATGGCTGCCTTGAGGGTTCTCCTGGTTCTGCTGTGGCTTGGTGAGTGGCACATGTTGCATTTGACCATCCTTTATCTGGTATTCCTTGTTTGCAGGTAAACACTATTTCTGGGGGGTAGATTCATAGTTTATTGGTGAAAGTAACCCATGGAAACTGGAAAAAAAAGATGTACTGTGTGTAATTGCCTTTTGGGAAGAAATGATTTAACTCTCGGATGTGGAATGAGAATTGGTTTCAATAAAGTTGAGCGTAGTTTTTAATATGAATTTTGCGAGCTCTTCAATGACAATCTTGGGTGTGTCGCCGGCGTGGTGAACAAAGGTCTGAGATCTCTGGCACAGAAACCAAAAGTGAAAAACATGCTCTGACTTGTTAAATTTTCACCCTGAAACTGAGCCTCGCCATTTGGTAACTTTGACTTTTAGGTGTCGTGACAAGCTCAAAAGTTGCTCCACAACCGAGACTCATCGGGGGTCGACCATGCAGACAGGATGAGCGCCTGTATCATGTTTGCTTGGTGATAAAAGAAGGTGAGGATGCAACTATCTGTGGAGGCTCTCTACTGCGCAACGGCTGGATCCTGACTTCATATCACTGCTGGGCAAGTGGACGGTAAGAACATCTGAGGAATTCTGATGTAGATCTTTGTAAAACTGACTTAAAACTCTTGGCAACAAAAAATGACAACCTTCAAACTTTAATCATGCATTTCAAAAATACTGACTACTAAATTTATTACAGGACCATTGATGCACATTTAGGATGTGTCTTGGGTTACGATGTACCAATACGCATACCACTGGGTATCTTTAAAAAACCTAAAATATATGAAGACGGACCCTTGTTCAGAAGACGGCAACATGACTTGATGCTGTTGAAGCTGCCTGACGGGACAACGATTCCACATGGAGTGACGGCTGTTGAACTTCCTGACTGCTCAGACCAGACTCTCATGTGAGTAAGAAATGAAGCATCTTTGACTATCCTGAAAAGTGGCGTATAAATTTGATGCATTATAAATGATGCCCTGTTGGATTTCAGTCTACATATATTGGGCCAGTTAAATTTTCAGCACAGATGGTGTTAGCAGGTAGTTTGAGAAAATGCTACTAGGACACCAGGTCTCTTGTTGTAGTAATACGATTTAAAATTACTGCTTACCCGCTACAGCAGGGGTGCCCAAAGTCGGTCCTGGAGGGCTGGCATCCTGTATGTTTTAGTTCCCTCCCTGGTTTAACACACCTGCATCAAATGATGGCTCATTAGAGGGCCTAAGAAGGACATTGACATGCTGAGGTTGTTGCTACAATTAGTGAGGGAGCTAAAACATGCAGGATGCTGGCCCTCCAGGACCAACTTTGGAGACCCCTGCTCTACAGGAAATGTTATCTCCCACCGTGAATGTTGACATGTGTTTTGTATTTCTAAAACTTGTATTTGATCAATTTCAGGGACCATCCGATGCAGATTGCAGGTCACGGTTCGACTTATGGAAGCGTTTTTACCAACAGACGTGAGTTTTTTTCCTTATTATAGAGATTATATACAGTCTATTGTGATTCAGAGTGTGTAATAATTGAGCTACTCTTTTCTCCAGAACCCAATGTTACACCACTTCTTCAGTGTGGGAATATTAATAAGGTTGACTGTACTCCGCTCAGACGACAAATGGTTCCCGAGAACGCGTACAGTTACCAATATTGGTTCTGTGGCCAAACTCCAGGAGTGGATCTTTGCTTGGTAAGTTGACATGATAAAGGAAAAGAAATGCATTTTTAAATGCACATCTTCATTTTGTTACACTTCAGAAAACTGGTCAAGTTTGACCCTTGTCTGTCACAGGGTGACTCTGGTGGAGGAGTGGAGTACAAAGGCAGGATTTATGGTATCAATGCTTTCACTGGCGATCTGGAACATCCATGCAGGGAACCAACAGCATTCATAGACCTCTGCCATCAAGACTATCTGAAATGGATTGAAAAAACGATTGGACCACCTCCTAACCCAAGAACATGATGTCTAAATTGCCTTTTTTTTTTTTTTTTTTGTTCTATGCATGAATATTAAACCTTATCCTGGTAAAAAAATAAAAGTGGCTTGCATCAGAACACTTTGCATTGAATAATGTCTTATTCTAACTTTCTCTTGCATTGATTTGCTTCAACAGTTACTGGTTTTAAACAACTGGAACATTTTCATCTTTAACTCCTTCTTTAAGCTACAGTGTGAAAATGACAACCAATAAAAACCTGAGCAACATTTTTTTTCTATCTCCAAAACAAAATTCAGGACTCTAGCATTTGCATGCTTAAGCCTATTTTATGCAAAACTCTTAATGAAACAAATTCTTAAATCAAGGAATTTTCCGTCACCAGTAACTTGGACCAGGCTTTCCCAGAGATAATTATTAAATCCATGCTAAAGAGAGCCAAGTGTCTTGGCGTTGGCAACATCAGAAAGTATAAACATGTTTTGGCAAACTACCGTTGCCACAGTAATGTGCCATATACACAAAATGACAGGGGGCTTCATCTGCCCATCACTACTTAAGCCGAAGTCATTAATTTTACTTAGAGATTTTAGCTTTCTCACTAAAAACTAATTTCTTAAATGATCACAAAATTTATCAAATTTTCCATCGCTAGTAACGTAGCTCAGGCTTTCCCAGAGCACGATTATTAAATTCATGCTAAAGGGAGCAAAGCTTTCAGTTTTAGTGTCGGCAACATCAGGTGTAGTACAAAAATGTTTTGCAAACTACTGTCACCAACAGTAACTCGCCGAATACATGAAATTAAAGTGTGAAACAAAAATCCTAAGATATGTACTGAAAGCAGAGAGAGCAATGAGAGGGACATTCTTGAGTGAATTTTCCTTTTTTTTTTAATTTTTCTGCCTGTAGAGAAGAACAATGTAAAAATCTGAAGAACAAAAAGACTTGAAATGTTCTGGCCTATTAGCATAACCTTTGTTTTCGATTTGACGTGCCTTTTATGGCTATTAATGCAGACTTATGAGGCAGGATCCCTTGAACAGAACATAGCTGCATTTATCCTTTGATAACTTAAATTATTTCTAAGACGGTCCTACCCCAAATCTGGTCTCCGTTTAGACTTATTACCAAGTGACACGAAGAAGTTGCTGTCAAATTCAGTTTGTGGTATAAAAACACTACGCCAACTATATGTGTGTGTGTGTATTTAGTGATAAAATAAATAAGTCTACAAGAGTTTATTAAACTAGAAACTCAAAGCAAATGTTAGGGAGCAGACCTATTTAGGATTTTTAACAGCTGAAAACATGAAATTATTTTTCTCTCAAGCGTGTACTTCATTTCCTCATGAGATCTGGCAAGTTAGTTTCATCCAGCATGAGTCTTAATGTTTGTGATCGAAGGGGTAGATTTTATCTCATGTCATACCTTGTCCACATTTGTAGACATAAACAAAATGATTAAAATCAGTCTCTATCATCAGCTAAGTGGATAGATGTGCAGAAGACTCACTCTGGATGAAATACAGATCCGTCAGGAGAGATGATTAAATTGAGGTTTGGCCCACACTCTTGATTTTAAGAGGTTAATATAACCGTGAGTTGCAGCTGTAGAACACTGCGTTTGGACTGTAAGTTGTTGGTGACATCATTTAATAATGGTCAGTTGTCCAATTTGTTAATTTTGTTATCGCTAATAAAACATCCAAACTAATCTTCTTACCGGCCGCACTTTGTGTGATTCTGGCAGGCAGAGGTTTGTATAATCTTTTACTGGAAGTACAGCTCACTCCAAACACCTCTGCCTTTAAAGTTTCTGAAACTTCACACTCTATTACATTCAGAAATGGTCAACAAAGATATTTCATTATACTCTTAACCTCGACTTTGAGCTTTAGAAAACGGCTTGATCTGTCGCACCCCGAGCCGCAGAGAGCGGCGAATGCGTTCCACCTCGCAACGAGATGGATAGAACTGCATTCTCACCATTAATCAGGTTTCCCGCTGGTAATTGCCACAAATGAATCAGATTGATGTTATTGCCACAACGTCTTGCCCTTCAGGAAGGCAAAGTGAGACGGATGATGCTCATAACAGATGGCAGAAATGCCATCAGATAAATCAGCATTTTCTCAGATGCTTGCTCATCCATCGCTGCAGTGGTCATGCAGACCGTGATGCACATCTGGCAGCGCATCAGCTGGGAGGGAAATTGTCAGATTTTTACAAATCAATCCACATAATTCATTCTCATGGAAAACTTCACTTTATTTGTGAGTTTTTATTTTTTATTTTTAAACATAACAAATATATCTTTTTATTACAACACTTTGATCAAAATGGTTTTTATTCATGCGTTTATATTAAGCGTCTCATTGATACACCATGAACACATCTCATGGAAACACTGCTTGCTTTTCCTGCTTGCAAAAGGAATGGTTACTCTGATATGTTGCACAACTACTTTTGTTTTAAGATTGTAAATTAGACACACCAAAAAAAGTAACATATACATTTCTTATAAGCTCATAGAGTGATAACACAGTGTGCAAACCTGGGACAGTTACTATGAGAATTTTCCATATTAGACAGAGAAGTTAAATCTCTTGCAGCATCCGTATTGCTCAGTATTAGAAGGCTGTGAGTAGATGTTTGCTGCTGTTTAATCGTAACTGTCCAGGTGTTTTATACAATTACAGCGGAGATTTAGAAGAAACTTTGACAAAAGAACTTTAAAATCTTCTCTTAAGGCAGAGTCAGCAGTCTGAATGCCTGGCGTTGCTCCTCTCCGGTCCTGTAAGAGTTCAAATACAACCTACATAAATCACATATTTTAGCAGAAATGTAAATCATACAGGATATTCATTGAAAAAAGTGTTCTCAAGATTAATAAAAGTTTTATTATTATTATTATTATTATTATTATTATTATTATTACAGCAGCTCAGGGACTTACTATTCCATATCTTACTCAGCTAACAGTCTTGTTTATCAAACTCCTGGTTTACAGGAAGACTTAAATGTTTGCTCTCTCTCTTCCCAGCTAATTGGAAAGCTTCCCTGATCTGTTCACTATAATTATTGACATTTTGCTGTGGAACAGAACTTGATTTAACTAACAATAACAGCTACTCTTCAGTGCTAGCTTGAAAGTAGCTAGCTGTTCTAGCTTAGCTAGCTAGTGCAAGCAGGTTTAAGAAAAAATATGTTTATTTTTGACTCTCTCTGTTATGACTCTGCTACTGTTTTTGTCTAAGTTTTGTAGATAAGGATATTATTACTGTTAATGTGAAGTAACGAAGTACATGAGCTGACTGAGTGAATACGGTGATACTGGAGATGGAAACTGAGATATGTGAACTAAGGTTCATTTATGGCTAAACTCCAAGTAACAATGGCTTCTATTTACTTGGAAAACTGAATGAATATTTTACAGCTGCAGATACACGTGCAGAATTTAGTACTTCAAGTAACAGACTTGTGTTTTTGTTTTTTGACAGTCTCCATGGACAGTCAGTTGTTAACTCTGAGGGTATTTCTCAGTATTTGCCTAAAATAATTCAATTCAGGCTGTTCATGAGTGATGGTAAGATGGAGCATGAAGTGGCTGGATGGATTAGGACTTTGTTTGGGGCAATGCTAGCTCATCTACAGTCATGAGCTAGCAGTCCTGGCAGCTAATATTTCTCTATACAGGTTGTATTTGGGTTTGATGCTAAACCTTCAGAACTATATTCTGTAGTTATTGTAGATATTAAGAGTTGACACCCAAAACAGCAATCAAAGTAACGGAGTCTGCCACCATCCGGTTGGTTTAGCAGTTATTTTCCAGTGGAGCCTAAAGGCAGACTGACGGCCAATTTCTAAAGCAGGTCAACCTGTGCACCATGTTTTCGTCAAGGTCATTTCTAATTCTTCGGAAACTTTGTTTCCGTAGTTCTACGTTTTTCTTTTCTTTTTAACTGTGACTCATTTTACTCTCCTTGTCCATGTTGCAAACTGTACAAAATATTGTTTTCCTAAACATCCTGCCCCCTCTCTCCACGTGTGCCTCACCTTTTACAGCATTGAACAAGAAGTCTTCTTGACCTTGGCAGGCTGGGGGCAGAGCACGGCCCGGATGGCCTCATCGAACACAGTTTTCAAGCCACGCTGAGTCAAGGCAGAGCACTCCAGGTACTTCACAGCATCTGAACACACAGAGAACGACACACATACATGCAAATGAACCTTCAAATAATGCATCTATTCAACAACAGTGTAAATTGCAGCGATTTCTTGTTTTAGGGAAGTAAAGGAAGGGCATGAAGACATTCAAAACGTTAAGAAAATGTCGCAATTGCAACTTACCTATCTCTTTTTTTATGTAAGGATTTTTTGGCTCTAGTGGCCTTTATTTCACAGTACACAGATGGTTGTGAGAGAGGGAGAAGACATTTGGCAAAAGTCAACGTGCCGTGACAAGAGCTCAAGGCTCCGAACATGGGTTGCATTGCTCACTCTACCACCACACCCCAACTTACCTATCTCTTTGGCCAGAGCGAGACCCTGTGGGTACGTGATGGGGGCCAGCTTCTTTTCCTTCAGCTTCTCAATGGTCTCCTTCTCATCCCTCAGATCCAGCTTGGTGCCCACCAGGATGATGGGGGTGGATGGGCAGTGGTGACGAACCTCTGGGTACCACTGAAAACAAAGACAGCCACCAAGAAAACTTTATTGAAGTGCTGCAATACAAATCAAAAATAGACACACTTTACTTCTTTAAGAATAAACAGGTTATTGTCAGAATTGCAGTTGTGACCTTTCATCTTTATGTCACAGGCGTTTCTCCTATTTGTTTCCTGCCTCATCGTCCTTTTTTCTCATCCACCCTTCCCTTTGTCATGTCTACACTCACTTCTTCCCATCCATTAGTCTGTAATGGATGTGGTATTTGACTGACAAATGGAGCCATCTGAATAGCATTGCTTGCACCAAAGCCATCTGATTGACGTACATTAGTTGTGGGATTTACCAAATGAATCAAGCTGCTGCTACCTTTACTGGATTCTTGTTGGGCATTTATTAAACTCAAATAAATATGAAAGTTGCTTCTTGAGCTCAATTTAACTTCTGTGTTTTGCAATTAGGATCAAATTTTGAGTAAATAATCAAACTGAAATCTATCTGTATGATTGTGATGCATTGTAAGTGACATGATTATACAGTTCTGGATATGATTTAAACCTTTACCTTGAGATGACATTGTTGCAAATTAATAAACCGAACTGAATTGAGACAAGTGATTGTTGGTTTAGATAAGTGTAATTACACCAGCTTTATTTTATTAAGAAAATTCTTCTTCCCTATTTACTTTTAGAAATATAAGAGATATTTCAATGTACCAACATACACTTTTTATAACAGTTTTATCTTGTTTGCTTCTTGGGGCTTATTCCTGTAAATCACTTTGTGTTGCATGTCACTGTATGATAAGTTGCCACACAAATTAAATGCAATTGACTTATAGAAAGCTTTTTGGTGTAAGAAATTGAGACTCACCTTGGCTCTTACGTTCTCATACGAGGCTGGGCTGACCAGGGAAAAACAGATGAGGAAGACGTCCTGGATAGACCAAAAACAAAAAAAGATTGTTCATCTTAAATTTGTGTGGTTGGTACGATATTTAATCATCAGTTTAAAAGTCTACTGATGTATAAATTACAAGATATTGATCTTATCTCTTGACACCATCTTTAAAAAGCTGTATGCAGCAGTCTCTTATCACCTTCAATATTTTTTTGAAAGACAGATGGTTCATTTCCTTTTACTGTCTGCATCATCATGAACAAACTCTTTTCTTTTATTTCCCTCCCTGTTGCTTCAATCAATGAAAACACGGTTTCTTCAGACTGACATTTGGTATAAATTTGACAGCTGCAATTTAAATTGCATCACTCTCCACAGCTGGGGTTTAAGATGGATTTTGTTTTCTAATGAAACGCCTGGTGTGTGTATATGGAGTTAGATTTGTTTCACAATTATTCAATCAAAAAAAAAAATCATGTCACTGCATACCGTCTGTGGATAGGACAGCGGGCGGAGCCTGTCGTAATCTTCCTGTCCTGCTGTATCCCAGAGGCCCAAGTTCACCGGCTTGCTGTCCACCATCACATTAGCCGAGTAGTTGTCAAAGCTGTCGAAAACACAGAAGGTCAGTCATCCGTCAGAGAGCTAGTAAGTTATCCTGCAGCTTAACAAGCAATTGAAGCTATCAGTTGATTTGTTGGTGCCACAGACACACAGTAAAGTTATATTAAAAAAATCCTGAACGATATGAAATGGCAAAGGATACAAAGAAGAAAAAAAAAAGAAATATGGCGCAGTGGTTAGAGCGCGCGCCACATACCTCGACGTGGCCGTACCGAGGTCGACAAAAATCCTCGGTTTCTGTCATTACCCCCTTCTCTCTGCCCCTTTCTTGACAGAATACTGTCAAATAAAGCTTATTAAAAAATAAATAAAAATAATGCCAGTTGAATAACCCAAGAGCCTTAGTGATATCATAAAACAATATAAGAATAAGTCATTTATTTAGACGCTATTTACAGATCACAATTTTAAGCAACACTGCTCCTTAGTGGCCGAAATGAAACACTGCAGACTCCTCTTTGAGCAGGTGTACTTTTCACCAAAATTATTTTTGAAATAAAAACACAAAACAGTTGTTGCTTCAAAACAAAGCTCAACTGAAAAATAAATATGTTTTTTTTTTCTAAAGTTAAGAACATAAAACTACAATGTGGCAACTACTAAGCCAAAGCCCGACAATGCATGTTTGACTTCCCCTTCTAGGGTCAAAGCGACGTTTCCCTTTAGCAAAGTTCAAACATTCAGCTTCAGCTTGTGTCACATGTTTGCTCAAATTAACTCTCATATGTCAGTTCTAGACAGTTCAAACTTGCAGCAATTACAAAGTGATTTTGTAATTTTTGATTTATTTATTTTTCTATGTTACTGATTTTGGTAAAAAAAATAAAATAAAAATAAAAAATGCTCCAAATACTTAATTGTTTATATCTATCATTGGTGATTATTGTGTGGCAAAATCTCTTTCTGTCCGGTGCTGTAGTTTCAGATCTGTGGGTGTGTTTGTTTACCTTAAATTATAGATCAAGCCAACTGATATCATTGAAACGTTTCAATAAAAAAATAATAGCTGTTTAAATCCTAAAGATTTAGTCCTCCCTCTTTTTAAAGGGACAGTAATGTACACATTTCAGGCAGGAAACTCCAGATGTTTAAAATAAGCCATCTCTGTTAAACATGAAAAACCAACATTAAAATTGAGGAGGTCACTTGTCTTCAAACCAAGTGGCTTCACTACAACAGCTTATCTAACATAGTGTCACGATCAAACATCCAGGAAGTAAAAACCACCAAAAAGAGTCAGAGGATGAACAGAAAGGAATAATTTAACCTAGACTGCACTATTACTTTTATGATCCTAACAATGACTAATCAGCTAATAAGCTTGGACCTCTAAACCAAAAATTAGAATAAAAGAATCTCCTAAAACATGACATATCTTCAAAAATAGTACATGAAGAAGCCAGCCTATTTTAGTTCTTTTAATCACTAAATAACAAATAAAAAGCACCATTAAATTTATCGGGGAAAAATTTCAGAGGTGGTCCAATGGAGAGCTCTAATATCACGATATACGGCCAAAACAAAACACTATAGTAGACTTTCAGGCGTTTGTTGAACACTGTCATTATGTTTAGGAAGCTGGCATTTAAAAGTGGTTCTCTATCAAGGAAACAAAAAAGGGTGAGGTATGAAAAGCAACAATGAAAAGAACATTTTAAAAAATGTGAACAGACACAGAAAACAACAGTATTTGGATTTTTATATACTTTAATTGTCTCCAGATTAATTCAAGATGTCTTCATTAGACTTCTAGCCAAAACAACTTCTTAATCCACAAAGCTAGCAGTGCATAACCTCAAAAATATAAATATTGGCTTATTAGCCCCTTATGATGACTCCGCCCCCAGGAACAAAATCTACTGAGTAAGCAATTGTGACTAAATCTGCTGTAGCTGTCATGCCAGGCCACTACATGGCGCTGTGATTTTACCATATCCTTGAAGTAACAAGCATGGCATGACCACTGGCATCCACCTCATTTAAAACAGTGACCGTCTCATGTAACACATATGTTTCTTATCAAAAGCAGTGTACACAGCCCAATGCGATCCACCATTGTTTTCAATGTTATTTTGCCCATGCATGCATTATGCACATGTGCGCTTTCACACCTCTGCTGGGGGTTTTACAGAAAAGTTTCATTCTGAGACCTGGTTTCAAGAAGTGCTGGTGTCAGAGACTCCGATAGCTGGAGGTGAGAAGCTGGATCATAAAGTGACAAACATATCTAAAAGCTTAACAAGTATGTTAGCTTAT
Organism: Poecilia mexicana; assembly: GCF_051168715.1. Taxonomy (NCBI): domain Eukaryota; kingdom Metazoa; phylum Chordata; class Actinopteri; order Cyprinodontiformes; family Poeciliidae; genus Poecilia; species Poecilia mexicana. Next base: position 4,232,941 of record NW_028263371.1, on the reverse strand, counting down.
AGGTAATATACCTGTCAGCTAACAAGATGCTAGCTTGTTAAGCTAGCATACCTAACATACCTAACAAGCTAATTTAAGAATGTTAGCTAACATAATTTTGATCTTAACAAGCTAAAGTTTGTTAGCAGTAAGCCCCAACTTGTAGCTTAGCAAGCAACAGTATGTTAAACTGTAGCTTAACATACTATAGTTGCTAAGCTACAGTTTAACATACTGCAGCTTGTTAAGCTGCAGGTTGGGGCTGCCTGCTAGTATACTATAGTTTAATCAAGTATAAATGGATTCAAATAAATATCAGTGATTCCAGTCTTTACTCCTCAATTTGTTTTAAAAATTGCTAAAAAAAAAAAAGAGTACTTCCGCACTCTGCCCTCCTTTTGGTTTCCAAAAGAAAGTTGATCAGCTGATAAAATTTTTGCTTTTCTTTAAAACTGAATGATACAAAATAGTTTATTTTAAATTTGTCAAGAGAATGTATTTATTTATTTATTTAACAAACTGAGGCATAATCTGTCACAGTTCATGTTGCAACTGAACGAGTGCAACATTTCCTTTGACTGTGATGTCTCTCATGAAGCACTCTGTGGTGTTTGTGGGTCAGTGGCACAGTGACTCGTAGAGAGGAAATGTGAGAGAAAACGTCTCTTCCTGTTGCACCTCTCCTAAGGTTCGAAGACGCTCGAGTTTTAAAAGAGGCGTTTCTTCCTCTGAGTGTTGCTGCTTGTCCCGACCTGTCCCTGTTAGCGCTTCCATACATCTACAGCGGCATGTGTCGGTTATTACTGTCATAAAGACGACCAAAGTCAAACTATTTCAAATTGTTCTTGAGTTGTTTGTGTTGCTGCAGATAAATGTCCATGTATGTCTGGATTTTAGATGTAGCCTTAAAACCTAAAAGCAGAAAGTGTGTGTGTGCGGGTGTGTGTGTAGTTGTGTGTGTGTGTGTGTGTGTGTGTGGGGGGGGGTGTGTGTGTGTGTGTGTGCGTGTGTGTGTATTATACTCACACTGTAGGAATGTACTCCCCAGGGAAGGCATTGGTAGTATAGCTGATGAGAAGACATGTTTTACCCACAGCTCTGTAACAAAAGAAACAACAACAATCTCTCAGGAAAATGTCACTGTAGAGCACATGTGTCAAACTCAAGGCCCGGGGGCAAAATCTGGCCTGCATTAGCTGCATATGAGGCCCTCTAGTTTCCAAAGGGATGCATAAATGCAACAGTTGCATGCTCAAATATTATTTTATCAATCAAATCAAAGCAGTTTTTTTTTTGTATGTTGCCAAAATACATCAATCAGTCCCTCCGGTTTTTTGTGAATCCACCATCATGACAATTCAAGCAAATCAACAGATCCTTAAGTGACGCTAACTCCCACCTGCAGGTGGCAGTAGTCCCAACAGTCTATAGTAGCTGCAGAGTAGCAGAGAGCAAGGGAGGGAGGGCGCCATAGAACATGGAAGATTGTGATTGACAGCGCTAAGACCCGCCTACTGGCTCTGATTGGTTGTTTCTAGTTTGCACTGGGAGAAGGCAAAATATCTGAATCATGCCAAACTCAGAACCACAAAATCAGCTGGTTTTGATGGCAAAAAATAAATTAATTAATTAAATCACAAAGACAATTACAAGATCCTGGCAGCACTGATCAATTTGACAATGTCCAGCACTATTTAATTTTAAAAAACAGTCACTGAATGCAGACACAGCTTTTTATAAGTATTTCTAAGTTTGTTGATGGGTTTCTATCAATGCATTCTGCCACAGCGGGCCCTTTGAGAAGACTCCTAACATGACCCAAAATAATAATGAGTTTGACACCCCTGATATAGCATGTTTATTTCAATGCAACATATTTATTGACTAACTCTACATAATACAACTAGAATAAAAATAAAAAAAATAAATAAATAAAAACATCTTGCACTGACAGGAAATGATGCATCAAGCACACTAACTGAAATTAATTACTGCGGCTGTGACCTACTTATTTGCAGAGTTGTTTAAAAGTGGTGGAAACCCTCCTCCCCCCAAAAAAACAGGTCTTCAAACTTTAAGAAGGTTGCCCGGTTTTGATTCTGTGACATTTCAGGGCATAAGGAATCGCACGAAAAACTGCAGAACTTGCAAAACTTATTCCTAGTTGCAAAACGCCGGGCTCAAGAGCCAACCTTAGACTCAGGGCGCAGAATAAAACAACTTCATAGTAAACCGTAAAAACATCACTGCAGGGCTGTAAAACGAGGCGGATGGGAGTGATTACGGGAGCTCGCCAAACGGGCTGCTGCCACAACCGCAGAGACGGAGCAGCTCAGGAGAGAGCAAGGCCGGTCAACAAGCACCGACTGGCCCGCTTCTAATTTTGTTCCAGGAATTTGCTCTTAGTGTTTAACAACAACAACGTGTCGCCGATTCACAGAAAAAATAATATTAATAATAATAATAATAATGAAAAAATAATCATACATCGAGCAGACGAGGCTCTGAATAAAACATCTGAGGAATTTGTTTGAACGTGTTTCCCCCTGAAAGTACGTCTCTTGATGTTTGTCTGAAATGTTCCCGTTTTGTAACAAGTTGGGTTTTTGTTTGGCTCAAAGCCAGATGCTGAGTAAGGTTAGGGTTTTAAACAATTGCGTTCTATGACTTATTGCCATTATTTGTGTGCGTACGTGTGTGTGTGTGTGTGTGTGTGTGTGTGTTGAGTGGTGAAGTGTAGGAGTGTCAGAAAGGAAGTGTTTCAGAAGCATCAGTTGAAGCTGAAAACAGGAACCAGCCATTTTAACTAAACAAGCCTAAATTTAAAGTGAAATCAACTAAATCCTAAAACAAACTTTTTGCTTTCTGCTCCATTTTTTATGCTTTACATTGTTTCATATTTGTGCATATCTTACGAGTCTTTTTTTTTGTTTTCAGTCCAGAACAACAGTGTATGTAAGAGAATATACAATTTGATTTCCAAGCTAAGTCTGGCCACCATTTCTTTTAACACGTTGAAACTTTTTGATTTTATACAAGAGCTACTCATCTATAGTCACATGAATTAATCTCATCCTATGCTATGCAGACGTTCAGTATGCACCTTGGCCTTCAAAAGCCCCTATTTGCTTTATGAACTCAGCCAATAATTATTCGAGTTCTCTGCATAAATAATGGTCTATGTCACTTTTTGCCAAAACATCTTTTGGTAAAAAAAAACAAAAAAAACAAACAAACAAAAACAACAAAAAACAATGGCCTTTCACTCCAAGATCAGGCAATTATTAAAAATGGAAAAAAATGTGAAGAACGTAACACGGTGGCAACAGTAATTTACAGACGCACACTGTACATATCAAACTTGTAAGACACATTTCTGTAAGTTACCCGCTGTTTCATACCATAGAAGAAAACCAAAACGGTACAACGGATGAGATCAGCCTTATGATTAACGCCTGTTGTTTGAATTAAACTATGCTTTATATTTTTAGCCAATATGAAATTCATTCCAGTTACTTTCACTTCCTTATGTTATGATTGTGAATATATTTGCTGAGTCTGACATAAAATTTCTGAAGTGTTTTAGTTTCTATTAACACACATGTTGATTTAGAGTAAACAAGAATTTTTCTTCTGTTGTCATTTCCTGCAAGTGTTCTTGGTTTCTCATCAGACTTGTTTTTTGTGTAGTCCTACTACGACGTTCCATTAGGTTCAAACTGTTTTCATGAAGTCAGTCTGATAGGTTGACAGATGTCCCTGACTTTGGTCCCAGCCTGTCATTAATGGCCCATAGCGGCTGACCTGTTGAGTGCATACAGTCGTACACTATCGGACTTTTATGATTACTGATTTTGGTTTGTACTGGATGTAAAAATACTTGTCAAATAAAAATGTCAGTGTTGTAGGTCAGGTGAGAGAGTGGCTGTCGTTTAGTCAGGGCATTGCTGGTTTCATCCCAGGCATCCAGAATGCTCTAAATCAACCTTCAGTGGAACTTAGGAAAAATATGAGACATCAACACTGTTAAAGAGGCAGCATTGTGTTAAATTGACTTTTTTTTCTACTTTCAATCATGTTATTATGTTATCCAGTCATCCAAAACATGCCAGGAGTGTTGCCTTAATTCTTTCATTCATGTTTGAGAAATCATTTAATCACCATGGCAACTACTCAGCTGTGTAAAACGCCTGGTTGGACCTAACTCCGCCTTCGAGGACGAAGTTCCTCCTCAGAGCTGCAGTTTCCAAGCCTCACAGAGCTCCCCTCCCCCCGCGACTCCCCCACTCAGTTCCTTCAGACTAGCCAGCACCGATTAGCAAACACATGGTGGAGCTGAACATCCACTGAGCTCATTCTAGGAGCTACTTGTCAGTGAAACACTGGTAAAAATGTTGTGAAAGGTTTAATAGAGGGGCCATGTTGTGATGACTTCCTGAAAGCGGAGGAGTCTTTAAAGAGACAGAGGTCCAATTTTAAGGTGTTAAATTAAAAAGTCATATTCCTTTTAGGTCATGTTCCATATATATATATATATATATATATATATATATATATATATATATATATATATATATATATATATATATATATATATATATATATATATATATATAGCATTTTTATAACAACTGAAGTTAACATAGTTACTTAATTGTGCTATAAAATCTCACTGTGCCTGGAAAACACATAATACTGCATAAGTAAATATTTTACTTATGCAGTATTGGATGGATGGATTTTAAAAAGTTAAAATTTTTGCAAGTCTAGTCTTTGCTGTGTACCATTTGCCTCCTAAATACTGAATTCGTCCACTGAAGTACTGCTAAAAGCTTCATCGGCTTAAAACGTCATGGATTTAACTGGTATTTCTGATCAGTTTTGAAGTAATCTCATGAAATCTGGAGCTCTGTTCAATTCAAACAAAATCCTGCAAAAATCTTTCAACTAAGACATCCTTCTTTTTTTTCCACATTCTCTAAAATATTTTTTATAATTGCATATTTTATAGGTCAAACTGTCACCATTTTGACTCATGAAGGCCTTTAAATCACATTCATTTTCGTCCCGTCAGGTTATAAATATTAAAAGCGGTCAAGTTTAACGTGAAGGTTATATGGAGATTCAAAGAGCAAACTTCCCTGCAATCTAAAACCAACTTCCTCTTTTTGGAGTTGCACTGTCAGAAGCAGCAGACACGTGTTCACCCAAAACGCACAGCTGCTCCACTTCTTTTAATAGTTTCCACAAGGTCCAGCTTTCAAGGCCAAGCCCGACACGGTGTTGCGTCACCAGCGCAACTGAGGTCTCTGCTGCTGCATCAACGAAACGTGGAAATGTTGCCGTCAGAGTTGTTAAATAACAGTTTTACACGATATGCTGGCTTTTTCTGGCAGGTTTTGGACACCTGTTGCTAAAGTCATGATCTATTTTTAATCATCCAAAGAGAAGCGTTTTGACACACACACACACACAAAAGTAAAAACTCCTACTGTTGACTAATTTTTTATTCTTTTCCACTTATCTCTTCGACCTTTGGATTGTCACTCGGTTCGCTTTTACATTTTCGGCAGTGGAAGCGTCACCTTGTGCTTTGACTTTTACTGACAAGCAACGTTATTCGTATGTTGCTGCTTAGTTCCTCTGCCTCTGCTTGACATCTCTAAATCAGAGATGTGCAACAGGAAGCTCAGCACATGAGGAAATGCAGCCGCACTACCTGTGTGAAACCTCTGATGGGTTAACTGGCTTTTTCATCGCTCAACCAGGCGAGGAAAGCAGCTTTAGTCTGAATAAATCATCTCAAAGATGTTGCTTTGAGAAGCCAAACACAAAAAGGCTATTTGTTTTTTTTATTTATTTATGTGAAATGTTTCAAATTTGTCATAGCAGAAGAGTTTCAAGCAAATAAATTCACCAAATTCAGTTTTTTTTTCTTATTTTCTCCTTTAATGAACAGCTGTTTGAATCCCTTCTCTAAAAAGGGGAGTTGTACTTTTACTTTGCTCCTTCGACGCATTTTCCTGCATGTTGTGACCTGCACAGCTCATTCAGTGCCCTCACAGCAAAATCAGTACCATTAAAAAAAAAAGAAAAAAGAAAAACACAGAGAGCGAAGGCTACGGGTTTAACGCGGGACATTCTTCATTCGAGTTACCGACACATCACTGCGGAAGTTGGTGAAACTCTGATTCAGCCTCGTTTCTCTGCTGGAATCCTGACACCTAAGCTCAGGGTCTGGCATCATCATCCTCATCACCACCATCAACTCCATCAACTGATCTGAACTTTGGCTGAGACAACCCCAGAAGGCAGCAGAAGCTAAGGCAAGAAAAGTGAAGAAGAAATAATGGCGTACCCGTCTCCAACGACCACACATTTGATGGCCTGCATCCTGTTCCGCTCAGCTTCGTCTCTGCTCCGCTCTGCGACAAACAAACTCAGAGAGGAGAGGTTGAAAGACTCAGATCAGCATGCAACTACAGGAAATTGTTGCACACCTCCCTCTCTCGCTCTCTCTCTCTTCCTCCCTCCCTCTCCGCCTCTCCCCTCATGCACCCTTTGCTACTTCTTCTTCTTCTTCTTCTTCTTCTTCTTCTTCTTTCATGCTCACCCTCCTCCTTACTCGTTGCACACATCTTCTCTTCCTGTTTGCTTTTCTTTCTGTCATTTTTTTTCCCTTCTTCAGAGCGGCATAAATTTGAAGAGTTTTCTCACGGAAATGTTTTAACGATTGTTTCTGATGAGACTGATAAAGACAATGACAATTCAGACAACAAAAAAAGAGGAAGACTGTCCGTTGATTATAACAGCTCAATTTGAAACTTCCTCCTTTGTCTTGCATCCACACCAGCAGCTACACTGAACCAAACACTATTCTGTCTCTCATTCCTCTTGAAATACAAAAGTCTGGACTTAAATATGGTGAGTTTGGGGGGAAAAATGCATTAGAAATTGACAGTAACACAGTCTTGCTTGCCACTTGCATAAATATACAAGTGGAAGATCTGTTATTATCTTCTACTTATCTTGAGACCATTTTGATGCCCAAAGCACCAGAACTGACCGGTTCCGATGGGGACCAGTGGTTCTATTCCAAATTTTCCTCTGGATCACAGAGTTCTTCATCATACCACTACGGCCGGTTCAATAGATTTAACGCACAAAGTAAATTTCAAACACTTGTACCGGTAATCACTTTCCTTTGTCAGAAATTCATCTCTCATTACCCTAGCAGAGGGGTGGTACACAGACAGATTTGATCATTGTAAACTTTGGCTTTTGGCGCAGCTTTTTTTTCACCATTAAAGACATGGTAGCGCCTGTGTCACTGCGGACAAGGGCCCGATATGCCTTTCTCAGTGCTACCATCAGTCCAATCCAATCCAATCCAATCCAATCCAATCCAATCCAATCCAATATTTTACATTACCACAAGGGACCAAAGTCCTGTACAGCATAAATATAAACATTAAAATTACAAGTGTCATTGCAAAACTGCAAAATACTTCCAAAACAGATATAACAGACCCAACGACACATCTTGTAAATGACGATTCAGGTATTTACCTTACAGAAAAGGCCTTGCAGGCCTAATTACAGTTATAAATACACTAGCTGAGCGCTGGCCACCTCATATATATCTGTATCGCCAATTGGCTTCAGACTTTGGACAGAGGCGTAAATAGGAAGGGGTAAAGAACTTTCACCTTTAGATTCATGAGTGACAGATCCTACACTCTTCTTGAAAATTTAAAGGTAAAAAAAATATATGCTTGAATTATAAACAAACCTGCTTAGCAACATGCATGCAAACAGCGAGAGCTAACACACACAGAAATGCCAGCGCAATTCATACAGTAATGGCAGCTAGCTAGTTCAGCAAATTGTAAAACTACCTAATTTTAGATTGATGACAAATAAGACATATTGTTCCACACAATAGTCATCAATGACAAACACACACTATAAATAGGGTAATGTTGGCTAGTTCAGAAAACAATAAAATTGAGAAAGTGTTCAGTCGATGGTAAACAGTCACAAAGAGCGAAGAATCAAACATCCACACAGACACAACAGAGAAAGACCAGAACCAGGGCTTTCACATGCTAATGTTTGCTAATATAATGGATCTATAATGAGGTTTTACAAATCACAACATTCGTCTTAACATCGGTGTTTTATAGCTGATTAATCCTGCTTCAGGTCTAAGAATAGCAATAACTACTCTGCAAAATCACCAAATCTTACCGAGTATTTTATTAAATCTAGTTTCTAGTGCAAATATCTTAGTACACTTCAAATAAGAGAAAAGTTAACTTCATTAATGTACGAGTAACTTTTCAGCAAGATAGTCATAAACTATGTAATTTGTTTTCTCTCCACTTTCTACGTTTTTGTAATGTAGACGTAGATCAAATTAATTTCACAGTCTGATGTGGTATATTAGATGGGGGAAAAAAACACATTTTGGGTGACGTGAGGTCATCATTGGTGACAGTGAATAATTCCTTAATGTTGATGATAAAGTAATAGTTCCACTGGCAGAATATTTTACTTATAACATGGGAGAAATATCTTGTTATAAGTGAAAAAAAGCTATTTTTAAAATCAATATTCAAGAATTATTGACTTCAAACAGGCTCCCATATCTTGTTTTGGAGGTGTAAACTTACACAAGTATAGATTTTACTTTTGTTTCAAATTTACATGTTTGTTTCACACAACATGAGCAAAGCGTGTAAAGTACATTTCATATGTACTTCTTCTGTTCTGCTTGTTTTTATCTGGTTTAGTTTCAGAGAACACCCAGCAGCAGTACCTGTGATTTTGCTCTTTGACCATAAGATGGCGCTTTAGCACCACCTTAACTGTCCCATTTCAACCTCTAACACAGTTGCTGTGCTCCGCTCACAGACCTTGTTCTCCTTTCCCTTTTTAGCTAGAACTTTGCCCCCCTCATTTTGTAAAAATAAATTCGGATGCAACTGCACCTTAATCTCAAGAGGTCTGAAATGCAGCAGCACGTACACAATTAATAATATTTCAATGTGCGGATATATCAGATGATCGTGTTGGCCCTTCTGGTTGATAAAAACATGGTAAATCTGATGCAAATATGCTAACTTGGACTAAACCTTCATTAGAAACACATGTGTTCATAGTTGAAATAGAAACAAGCCGTCCACCTCCTAGTTAGCAGTAAATTAAATGTTAATTTAATACCAAATAACCCTTCATGTCTGCAGACGTTGATAGAATAAGGTGCTTTAAAAGGCTTTATTTTGAAAAGTTGCTCATGTGATGGTCCTGTAGAAGTGTGATGGATGAGGAAGAGGTGTGGTTTAAAGTCAGCACTCTGCTGCAGCTGCCCAACACTTCTCTGTGCTTTTCTCTCTAGAGACGCCAACATTTCTTTTATTACTTTTGGGGCCATAAATGACCGATTGCCAAATGGGTAAGAGACACTTTGGTGTTTTTGTCGCTGTATGTTGAAAATTTTATCAGATAACTTTACATATTAAGATATGGACATAAATGGTTGCCTATATTTAAACTGCCTTTTTATGCAATATATATATATATATATATATATATATATATATATATATATATATATATATATATATATATATATATATATATATATATATATATATATATGAACTGTAAAACAATAACAACAAAAACTAACGACATTGTAGAATGACGGAGGAAGTACTATTAGATCTTGTTTTTATTTTGTGGGTTCATCTGCAAATCTTTGTGTGTTTTTCTTAAATATTTCTTAATATACTGAACATAGTGATGACAATGTGACACAGTCTCAGATCTTGGACACCAGGAGTCATCACTCAAATTACTAAAACATTAATTGTCTTAATCTATATTTTTATTTATTTGCTCTCCACTTTCTGGGTTTTTGTGTTATGAATGTACTTAGAATATAGTTCACAGTTTGACCTGGTATGTTAGACTGAAAAAAAAACAAAACAGCTTTTGGGTAACATTTGATGTCACTGGTGCACAGTGGTAAGCACTTGTTGCTGTTAGCAACCAGCCTTAGAAAAAAAAGGCCCTTCTCAGCTGAAAATGCAGAAGAGACACTCATAGTCACTCATAGGACTGCACATCAGAGGTAATAATACAAAAAAAAAACTGAAGTTATCTAAGCTTTAGAAAGCTAAGTGGTGTAGTTTTTAGTTTCAAACAGGGTTACTGTAAATTTGCAGCTTCCTTTGTTTATCACCAGAAACCCAGACTGAGTGTATTTGTGACGGGTTGTGCCTTTAAGCTTTTGCTTCTCAAGATGAGCAAAGGAAGGGTGGAGAAGTGGAAGTCTTGTGGTCAGATCATTAACAGCAAACAAGTCACATATCACTAAGGAAGGGCTGAAAGCTGCCATTTGTGCAACTACGCACACACATACATATCCATATGTATATTTATATGTGCATATACATACGATATAAAGATGCTTTTAATGCCGTTTTTTCCCTCCTGGCTGAGAAGAAACTGAAATACGTGACTTCTGTTCTTTTATGCTAATCAGTTTTCACTGGAAATGGCCGCTGCACATGAACGTTTCAATGGTCACATATGATTAAGCAGATATTACAACAGTGCAAAAAAAAAAAAAAAAGAGCTGTGGGGAAGTTAACTCTCATTCAAATCAAACTGAGTAACCAGAAGAGCGTCATGGTGGTCTTATTTTTTTAAGACTAAAAGAAAGCTAGTGTGGCTGTTAGATGCTGCAAAGCGTTTCTGTGACACATGTAGACCTTTGATCTCTGTCCCTTGAGCAGATTTTTACACATTTTTTCCTTCCGCTTAACTTTTAATTAACCAAATAGCAAAATATGGCTTCGATGTCCGACATATTAGGTAATTGGTCAACAATTTAAGATAACAATGTGTTTCCAAGAACATTAGGAAGAAATTCAACATCCGATTGATAAAGAGCGCCGATGGACAGTCAGGGCAGGCGACACACGACGAACAAAAAGCCTGTGCATGTTGAGAGAAGAGACGTTTTGCAATGTGGGAATGTGACAAAGTCGGAGGGGAAGCATTTCATCCATCACATGTGTAAACAGAGGAAGGTCACGCGAGTGATTCAGTGCTGCTTCAGCTCACCAACGAGCTTCAAAAAACAAAAGTCCTTTGAGAATGACATTTCTTTGTGTTTCATGTTAACTGGAAAGGTAATTTATAGGAAAACTCAGCCCACAGGAAGCGCAAACTTTTCTCATCTGGTTTTAGAGCTTGACATCAGTCTTAACAGGTGTGAAGGTTTCACAATAATAATAACACCACAGAGTTCAGATGTCTTCTTTTAGAACATGTTTTCAGTCTGGAAGGAGATGCATTAAAAATATATTTACAAAGAAACAGCATACTAGGGAAATTCTGCTTCCTAAAACATTAATTATTGTTAAAGGGGAGTTTTTCCTCTCCACCGCCGCTACGTGCGCTTAACGCTTTGTTGGATAACTTGGATCAATTGGAATGTGTGTGTGGTTGAATTGAAATTGCTTTTCTTTTTGTACTGAGTCAGCGTTTGTTGTGAATTGAAAAGAACAGAGAGCTTCACTGCATAAAAACTGAATTTTACCAAGTATTTTTGGTCGAGTTTCTCGTGAAAATATCTCAGTGCGCATGAAATAAGACTAAACTAACTTACAAGTAACATTTCAGCAAGAAATAGGAGCTTGTTTTAAGTCAGTAATTCCTTAATGTCGATGAAAAGGTTCTGGTTATAATCAATCTGAAAAACTAACAGTTTTTCATCAATATTGAATAATTATTGACTTAAAGGACGCTCATGTATCTTGGTGAAAAGTTACCAGTAAGTAGCGTTTGTCTTATTACAAGTGAACTGAGATATTTTGCACTAGAATTTAGAGCAAAAATACTTTGTAAAAATGACGATCTCTGGTTTAGATATTCTGCCAAAATTCTTTTGGCAGAATTTGCAGACATGATGGAAATTGTTGAAGAACCATGACTCAGACTGACTTTTTTTTTTGTTGTTCTAATATTTTGCTCAGTTTCTTCAGACTTCACAGCTGATGAGAGGCTGGAGATTGAAAGCATCAAGATGTATAAAAAGGACCTTCTGGACGACATCCAGGTAACATTTCATCAGACGTCACATTCCTCAGAGGCCAAAGCGATTCGCTTTTCATGCGACCTACGTTTGATACCTCTTTGTTCTCGCTGCAGAAGTTGAAGCTGGAGATAGACAATGTCATGGCAGAAATACTCAGCTTTGAGTCTACAGAGGAAAAGTAAGTGCTAGTCTGGGAAAAACCCTTTGCCTCTTTTACATACCGCACTTTCTTTCAGAGTATTTGATGTCTTAAATATCTGCCAGACATTCCATTTATCTGGCAGGTTTTCTGAAAGTCTGTGGCTTTTTGAAAACATGTTGGGGGGTTTTATCGCTCCCCCCCCCCTTTTTTTGTTTTATTAGTTAATTAGTCTTATTTATCTGGCAAAACAAAGCTTATTTCAGGAATAGTTTTTGAGAAAACGTCCTAACAATCTAAAAAGTCAACTTTCTGCACAAAGCTGAACAGAATTGAACTTAGTATTGTGTAAGTCACCTTCAAAATATGCTGTTTTAGCAGTGCAGTGATGAACCCTCTTCTCTGCAAAGTTTTGTTTTTACTATTTTCTTGTCTTCAACAAACCAACCCTGATTGGTTCTTACTGGTCAGCTGACTGATCAGAAACGATGGCTTCTTTTGGTTATTTGGTTAAGAATATCAAATTAGCACAAACTGAGACATGATGCTAATTATTTTGGCGGTTACGAAATATGACGGAGAGAGCTGTGTTTGGACTACATGTCACGTAAAGCACTTTGAATCGCCTTGTTGCTGAAATGTGCTACACAAACTTGACTAGACAACAAAGACTCCAAGTGTAAAACGTGGCATAAAAGTTGTAAAATGGCAGAAATTTCCTTTAAGTAGAGAATAAAAAAAAAACTATGGCAGGTTTTTTTTAAAATAAGTATTCATTGTTGTAGTGGTAAAAAGCACCACAACGAAGACGGTAATTTGAAAAGGTACTGTTTGGATCTGGACTTTTTTCAGTCGTGCTACTCGATTAAAAATGATTCTCATTCTCAGTACATGTTTGGTTATTTTTACACAAGTTCGAAAAACTTAAGTGTGAAACTGGAAGAGTGAGCAGAATGGACCCGAATTTAGAATTTAAAGTTTAAAAAAAGGGGATTGACGTATTGCTACCAACCTTGACCTACAGTTCAATATGGCCGTCTATAAAATCAGTGATTTATTTGCACTCGTCCAAATTTTTACACATTCCTTTCACAAACACGTTTAATGGTTTGACAGAACACAATGTTTATAGATCCCCCTGCTATTGTAGTCAGCCTGGTTAGAAATCACTTCAGTTAGTAAATCTAATTGTTTAAGCTAATCATAGTTAGCCTGGTCAAATAGCACTTCAGTTAGTAAAACTAACTCAAGTATCTCTGAAAGTACTTCAGTTACTAGTACCATTGAATGTAGTCCAAGTACCTTCTGTGGTTTTGGAACTAGAGTTTGAGAACCACAGAACAGAGACATAGTTTGTCTTGAAGCTGTGGAGGAAGACAGAGATTGCAACGTTGGAGAGGAACCTTTCCAACCTCTAAACCTCTAAACACCAAGAACAAATTCTCAATCGCTCAACAGAAAGATGCAAAAAGACTTTTAGCAAATATACGTGGTCTTTGATTACTGTAGAACCAACAAAGACTCTTCCAGTGACTACAAAGGAATGCTCCTTTAAGGACTTAAAGGAGCATTCAGCAACAAGTAAACAAGTCTTTAGTAAACCTGGTTTATTATCTTTTAGGAGATTCCTTCGGCATTTACAAAACAAATAACATTTTTGCTTGAATGAAAATAACTTTAGATCCAGATTCATAGTGTGAATAATATCGGACCTTGTTGTATGTGATAGAGCAGGGGAAGTCCCAAACTTTGAATTATTTGAAAATGCTCGGGAATGAACTGCAAATGCCTCCAGTCACTTCAGGGTGCAGCTAGTCAGATGTGGCAGATGGCTGTTCGTACCGAGCCGGGTTCTGGTTCCGGTTCTGCTGGAGGTTTCTACCTGTTGAAGGGGGAGTTTTTTTCTCTCCACTGCCGCTACATGCATGCTTGGTGTGACGGATTGATGCAAAGACAACAACACAAGGCGAGCGATTGTCTATTGTTGCTACAAGTGAATAACTCAAGGCGGTGACTCAATGCAATCTGCGACGTTTCCTGACAGAAACTTTTTAAGCTAATTTGAATAAAAAATGGAGCTTAGTGCACCGTTTGTTGACTAGGATGAATTGGAATGCATGTGCAGTTGAATTGAAATGACTTTTTTTTGTAAAGAAATGACATTTGTTGGAAATTGGCACTATATAAGCAAACTGAGTTGAATTGAGTAGGTTTTTAGGGTAAAAATTGTCTCAATTTTGTTTAAGATTTGAACAAACCTGACAACAGATTTAGCTTTCACTCTGACAGAGTATATAAAACATAAAGTTCTCCATTATATTTTCTGAATTACAGCAAAACCATTGAGAAGAACCAGCGGTTTTTAAACGGGAAGAAGAAATTCAACATGGACCCAAAAAAGGTAAGCGGGTTTTTTCTCAACCTGTGGTTTCGAGGGCACAGTTATCAATGAAAAATGAACAAGTTTGCCTCTTACTTTGTCATTTTTTTTTGAGGCCTCCCTGCGTTTTAGCCGTCTCAAGTGTGTTTTAGCCGAACACACTCAGCAGTTGTGTCATTTCCGCTTCGCTCCTCTGTGTTACTGACAGAAAGCCACTGCGAAGTTTCTGTGGTTTCGCTGGAAGGTCAAGCATGTCGCTGTAGTAGGATCAAAAATGGAGAAACTGAGATGGCGACTTTTGTTCGGGTGGGTTAGGTTGAATTTGAGATCGATCCAGTTGATTCAATGGCTCCTTTTTGCTTCCTTAAGTATAATATAGCTAAAGCAGAAAGGAAAACCAGCGATACCTACCAGGTAATGAAACCACATTAGATCACAAAAACACGAGATCCACGTATTGCAGACTCCAGAAATGTGTATCGAAGTGGTACGTTTTTAATCAGGCTTTCTTCTCAAAGCCCAGCCATGGAGCAGAAAGAGGAAGAGAAATTAGTTTAAGGAATTGGGATTACGGAAGCTGTAAGCCCTCATTTACCAGCTACAGATGAGATCATTGAGAAACCAAAATGCTGCATGGAGGGTAAGGTTTGGAAAACTGCATCTGCTTCAACAAAACCTAATAATGGAAATGATTTCTGCTGACTGCGAGCCACAGAAATTGCTTGAAAAAGCTTTTTTGTTTAGGGTGTTATTTATAATATATATTTCATGAAGGAAGCCGTAGCTGTTATGACTAATAGGCTAAAATGAGAATTTTTTTTTTCTTTAAACTTTCCAAAACTCACCTCACGTACACCATCCCCTATTTCCTGCAGGGCATCAATTTCCTGGTGGAGAACAAGCTGCTGGATGGAAGCGCAAAATCTATTGCAGAGTTTCTTTACAAGGAGGAAGGACTCAACAAGACGGCCATCGGAGAGTTCCTTGGAGAGAGGTGACACTCAGAGGGGTCACGGGATGAATACGTGGAGGGGGCGGGAGAAAACAGAGAAGTGGGGAAAAAAATGGTGGATGATAAAAAGGAGAAAATTCAGAAAAATCTTCAGAACTTTGTCTACAAAATACAAATTTTTCTATTTAAAAGCGGCCAAAAAGGGCACACTATAAGGAATAATGTAAGCTACGTAGAGAGAGGAGGGCTGTAATTGGCTGGTTTCGTTACAAACACCTTCAGGGGTTTTACTCTCCTCCGTCACGCAGGGAAGAGCTTCATCTTCAGACCCTGAAAGCCTTTGTGGAGCTGCATGAATTCGCTGACCTCCACCTGGTCCTGGCGCTCAGGTCAGTCTCCTTTATCTTCAGTTTCTTTATGTGATGTGTTAAGCATTGTGGGTTGATCAAGCTTTGTGTTCACGTCCCAGTTTATCCACCGGAAGCTCGCCAATAGCCAGTGAAACTAAACGTGGGTATGCACTATGTGCGACACATGGGGGCGCTGCGCTAGAGTGGGCACCGAAAAGCGATGACGGAAAAAATGTTTATAGTCGCGTTATCTATATTTAACAGTTGGTGGTGGGTGTGGAAATAATATGAACATTAAAAGGTATGACACTGATTGTTCAATGTGAAAGTTTAGCTCACATTTTTTTAAATAAGCTCTGTAAAGTTCAAATTGGTAATAGTTCCCTTAGCTGCTGTAGAAAGATGCTACATGTTAGCTGATTTAACGTGAAAGATTACTTGTTACAAATGTCAGCAGTAACTCGAGCTTTTCAGCTGAGATGCATCCAACAACCGATGTTTAATGGCATAGCATCGTATCAAATAGACATAGACATTTTGATTTTGTGTTTATTTTAATAAGTTAAAAGAAATTAGCGCGTGTGACTTAAGAGTGTGGGTCCAAATACTCAATCCGGTACTTTGTGCTTTGAAGTGGAAACAAATGTGGAAGAGCACAGCGGCTGATCAGTCTAACCTTTGTGTCAGTTAGCAAAAATAACAATAATAAAAATAATTGGAACGTGAGCGGGCCATTTGTCCATCTTTCCAGTAGCTTTTATCAAATTTTTGTATTTAAGTAAACGTACAACCGGCATTAACGTAAACGGAGTCAAAACAGAGATTCTGTTTTACTTTAGAGTACGGAGTCGCAGATTGATGGGATGCTGTTTTATATCTTAGCCTTCATTTTAAATTCAAAGTATGCCTCAGTTTGTACCGCTTGCCTTAAATTTAGTCTAATTCACAAAATGTTTAAATACGAAAATTAGTTAATTTTGAGACTTATGAAAGACACAGACTTGCATTTCAGTGTTTGTTTTGATGTACAGTCGACTGGAAAATTTCCAATGCCAACAACTTAAAAAGGGACATTGGAAAGCCCTGTTCATGGAGACTTAGACAAATAAAAACTGGTTATTGTCTTTTCCTCGAGTGCTGAAAGTCCCGACTAAAAGTTTACAAGTTCTAGAGCCGAAGCTCAGGACAAGTTTGTATGAAAATGATTATTAGGGAAAAAGGAGAAATTCACCTAAAACTATTAATAATGGGCATCAAAGAGATTAAACCAATAAGACATTCAAGGATGAAATATACATAATCAAATGAAAAATTGCACAGCATCATAACTCATAACGCAGTTTTTGATTTGCTGGATATAACCAAGGCCTTAACTAAAACTAACCACAAACCAAAGGTGAGAGGCGGACTACTGCTTCCTCTAAAATGTCACTCGACGTAGAAAGTCACCTACGGTTTCTCCAGTCAACACCTTTCACCACACACAGCACAGTCACTAACATTTTTAACATAACCTGGTTAATGGCTGTTACTGCTCACCAGAATCACACATTAATGTTAGTGAGCATGTTCATACGAGTCTCACTACAGACAAGCAAACAAGGCTAATGGATTTGGTGTAAATGACATTTTACAAAGTGTGGCATAATTACCTATTTACTTATTTTACCAAAATGAAACTTTTTTTCAAACACACTGACACGATTCTCTGACATATGTTCTAAAGTTT
This sequence comes from Poecilia mexicana, assembly GCF_051168715.1. Taxonomy (NCBI): domain Eukaryota; kingdom Metazoa; phylum Chordata; class Actinopteri; order Cyprinodontiformes; family Poeciliidae; genus Poecilia; species Poecilia mexicana. Next base: position 4,215,300 of record NW_028263371.1, on the reverse strand, counting down.
TATATTGTTTTTGCAACAGAAAATGATTTGCTGCATCCGTAGCTTTAAGACACGACACAAACGCAGCGAAATGAATAAGATCATTGAAAATGAACACTACCAGACGCAAAGTTAAAAAGGGAAAAGGCTGCAGTTTCAGATTTAATCTCTTTATTCTGTGACTGAATGTAGTGAAATAATCTTTACGATCTAAATGTGATGTCATTGTTTCACGCAAATATCAGACAGGTCAGGATACTAATTAGGGGTTGGAGCTAATGAAACAGCTCGATTAAGAACCATTCGTAACCTTTTCAAGCAATAAAAAAAAAACAACTGTTTCCTGACTACATCATTGTAAGCACAGAGGCAGATATATTTTCAGAACAGAACTAAGCGAGTGTAATAATAAGAAAGATATTTTTAAAAGTCTAGACTATAACTAATCCTAAATAGCTCAATATTTTTGTTGAACTTCTGCAACAGCAGCCAACAATCATCGCCTCAAAGAAAGTGACATGAAATATGCTTAGCCCTCATCATCAAAGTGGTCAAACTGACGTGTTGAAGCGTACGCAGGCACCTGGTGGATGTGCAGCAGCCACACCAGCAGCCTACGGTCTACCTACTCACGTCTCAGGATGACAAGCTGCTCAACATCACCGTGTTGTGGTGTTTATGTGACAGACAGTTTCTGTGGAGTTTCCGTCTGCCGGGTGAAGCTCAGAAAATTGACCGGATGATGGAGGCCTTCGCCACACGCTACTGTGAATGCAACGCTCATGTCTTCCAGTCCACAGGTTAGCTTATTTAAAACAAACCTACTTCCTCTCTAGATTGCAACTGTGTGTGTGTGTGTGTGTGTGTGTGTGTGCATGCGTTTGTTTGTAATACCTTGTGTAATACCTTTCCTGACACATACTACGTTGTGGGGACCAATTGTCCCTTTTTTGGGTCAGGGGTCAGATTTAGGGCTAAGGTATGAATTGAGTTTTGGTTAGGGTTAGGGTTAGGTATGTGATGGTTAGGGTTAGGAAAAGGGTAAAGGTTAGGTTTAGGCTGTAAAAATGAATGGAAGTCAATGGAAAGTCCCCACAAAGATAGCCACACAAACGTGTGTGTGTGTGTGTGCCAAGCTTGTGCAAGTGCAAGAGGGGATATTTTTACATGACGACACCACGGCTTTGATCCTCACCGCTTTCTGACTTAACTTCTTTTTTTTCCCCATGTCTCTGTTCAGTGGTATTTATATATTTATATGGACCTACAAAAAAAACCTTACAAAAAACTTTTCACATTTAGACTCTTGAAAACCACAAAGCGGTAGTGCATTTGATCAAGATTTTAAGTGGTAGGCCAACATGAAGTAGCACGTAATTTTGAAATATGAAGAAATTTACTTTTTATTTTTTACAAATGTAAAATTTATTTGGCCCCTGAGAGTCAATTTGTCACTGCAATTAAAACCGCAGGCATCTTGAAGTACTTTTACCAGCTTTTCATAGCTACTGAAATTTGTACCCATCAATCACAAAACCATCTACAAATAAAGAGGTTCTGGTCTGGAGGCATGGACTGTGTTGAAGTTTTACATTTTACCCCATCGCTAAAGTTTGGCAATGACGTATGCGATGTGCCAGTTCCGCGTTTTGAAGTTTACCGGAAGTTGTCTGCGCTGTAAACAACCATCTTCGACTGCGAAGAGGAGAGAAATGCCAAACCGAACCAGATGGCTGTTAATGTTGAATCAAGGAAGCGTGACCAGCACCGACTGAACGGCTTCATTCACTTCCTCCGTTGCCGTTGCTCAAACGACAGGCAGCCTGCAATTCTAAAACAACTTCAACGTTCACAACTTCTCCTTCTGTTCGCTGATTGGTGGCGGTTGATATTCCACCTGAGGAACACAAGTCAGTGGATAAGACGGAGCTGTTAAGCGAGATTACAATCGAGTGCAATCACGTAGGAAGGCCATGCTAGAGCTTCCCTGTTCCAGCTCAGGAAAATGTCTTTGGTGTTGGTTTTTCCAGCAGACACAGCATGTTGGGCGTATCCTTAAAGCTATATTTCGTATTCCTGGGCATTATTATTCCACTTGTTTACATTGTCTCCTTTGTGGCTTGTGGCCATCTTTGAATTTGATTTCTTCTGATTTCCTTTCAACATACTTTTTCAGATTAGATATTCAAAAACATTCTCCCGCTGTGTTTCCATGAAGCTTCTCCAGAGTTCCCATGGGCCTCTAGGCTGCTTCGCTGTTTAATGCCCAGAGTAATTAAGGATGATGGATTGGCCGGTGCTCTGAAGGATTGTTCAGAGTGTGAAATATTGTTTTATGACAATGCTTTGAATTTTCCCACATCATCCTCAGTCTGTTTGATGTGTTTCCTGGTCTTCATGATGCTGTTTGCTCACAAGTGTTTGCAGAACAGCTACAATTATCATCAGATTAAAGTACACACAAGTGGACTCTGTTTACTGATTACATGACTTCTGAAGACAAGTGGTGGCACTGGCTTTTCAAACCTATTGTAGTTTAGAGAGAGAGAGAGAGAGAGAGAGGAGGGAATACAAAGGTACACAAAGACTTGTACAAGTTTTTTAAAGAAATACACAGCCTGGCTAAAATGTTGCTTCACAGACATTCAGGGCTTTCACCCATTCACTTGAATTCCTCATATTCTACCAGGCCAATCAGTGAACAGAATGATGATGTCATTGTTTTAGAATCACAGTCTGCCTGTAGTTTTAGCAATGGTCCATGTTGGCAATGCTTCCGAACGTTGAACATTAAAAGCCTTTGGTTCGGCACTTCTCTCTTTGCATCAGAGGTTGGCTGTTTACAGCACAAACAATTTCCGGTAAGCATCATAGCGTCAAACTGGAGCGTTGGATGCATCACAGGCATACGTTTGCAATTGGGTAAAACTTCAACACAGTCCGTGCCTCCAGCAAGGAAAATGTCTCTCTCTAAAGCCTAGAGCCCAGGGTAGAACAAGGGACTGGTTTTCACAATGCTAACGCCTCCAAAACAATAATTTTCCCAATACTTTAACATTATGCACTACTTTGTTTTGGTATATTATAATCAAGCCCATTAAAACATATTGGGTAGTTGAAATGTGGCAGAATGTTAAAAAGTTTGATGTACATAAATACCTGGGCAAGATAATATTTTCTTGATCGGTTTCCTTTGAATTTAACGTTTGCTTCCCATGCCTCTTCAAACCCAGACACATGCTACATCCTGTCGTTTGCCATCATCATGTTGAACACGAGCCTCCACAACCCCAACGTGAAGGACAAAACCACCCTGGAGCGATTCATCTCCATGAACAGAGGGATCAACAACGGCGAGGATCTGCCCAACGACCTTCTCACCGTAAGACCCTTCACCTCATTTCAGCCATGAAACTTTTCGACATAAAATGAATTTAATGTATTTAGATTGAATCTTACTCTTTAGTTTTTTGGAGGCAGTGAGTTTTGAAGGCGATGGCTAATTTTCACTGAGTTCATTATCCTAACCGGCCTTGCTAATGACGGGTTAGCCCACAGGAGCAATTGTGCCACTATTGATTTCAAGTGTGTAACTCTTGTGCTCTTAGAAACTCTACGAGAGCATACGCAACGAGCCTTTCAAAATCCCAGAGGATGACGGAAATGACCTGACTCACACGTTTTTCAACCCTGACAGAGAAGGCTGGCTCCTTAAACTCGGCAAGTCCCTGTTTTACATTGTTTTTGTATTAACACGGCTAGTTTATTAAATTAACAAAACTCTAACCAATCTAGCATGTACCGAATGAATGCAGGAAAGTACAGAGGAAGTCTTTCGAGAATAACTCAACTTTGGGCTGTTTGCTTGGAAACATAAAGGGCTGGTTGCACAAGGCTTAAAATTGGCGCAAACAACCTCAGGAGTTTTTGTTTTTAGCGAGGGGATTTTGAACAAGCCAGTGTCCGATAATAACCGACAGCAAATATGAAAATAGGTTTAACTTCTGCTGCGTCTTTGTATTTCAGGAGGTCGTGTTAAAACATGGAAAAGGCGATGGTTTATCCTGACAGACAACTGCCTCTACTACTTCGAGTATACAACAGTAAGGATTCAACCGTACACGACATACCCTAATTTATGAAAAACTTTTAAATGAACAAACCCTGAGAGCTTAAAATAAAAAAATACAAACTAAACAGTTTAAATATTCAAATGTGATGTGTTTTATTCAGATGAAATTTTTCTCTCCTTTTTCTTCTTATAAAATATAGCCTAATATAATCTGTCTCTTCAAAAATTTTTTATTTTTCAGGATAAAGAACCCAGAGGTATCATTCCACTAGAAAATCTGAGCGTGAGGGAAGTGCCGTACCCTCGCAAACCGGTAAGATTCAGAGAGATGTTCAACACGTCCTCGTTTTAAAAAGCTACTCAAAGCTGTCTGAAACTGAAAGGAGGACTTCTTTGAGTTATTTTTTTAGTTTAAAAAAACAACATTTCATTGTTTATATTGGATTAACTCTAATGTCCGAATCGTATTGTCACGTAGTACTGTCTGGAGCTGTACAACCCCAACAGTCATGGGCAGAAAATCAAAGCGTGTAAAACGGAGACGGACGGCAGGGTGGTGGAGGGAAAACATCAGTCCTACACCATTTGTGCCTCCAGCGCTGAAGAGAGAGACTCCTGGATTGAAGCCATCAGGTCAGACAGCAAACACACCAAGCAGTTTCACATACTTGAACCTGTGGAGATGTTCTTCACCCCAAGCTAATCCTAATCAGTCAACTCAGAATATATTCTGAGGAGGAATTGGAAATTCTCTTTGAGCATGTCTCTGTTGAGGACATTAAAGTTATGGTGGATGATTTAGTCTACGAAAGGTCTAACAAATGTAAATCCACAAACAACTAACGTCAACCATCTTTACTGGAAACAGGGCGAGTATCACCAAGGATCCGTTCTACGACCTGGTTTCAGTCAGGAAGAAGAAGGTGATAAACCAGACTCCTCAGGACTGAGCGCCGCAGGCGTCTCCAGAACTTCCACGCTGATGCCGCTGCGCCGGTTTTGCATTGGCCTTCGTTCACGGCTGCCTGGAATTACCTCGTCGCCACGTGCGGACACAAGGGGTGCGTGAAGATGAACAAAACCACACTGACATTGGGAACTTCTCTTTTCATAAACCGAGTAAAGACTTTGCCAAAAGGTGAAAACGAAATCAAACGAGTCAGTATTAGCGTGACAGACCAAAGGGAATCCCTCAAGGGCTCCACTGGAACTTTGCAACAAGATTTTTAGTCAAAACAAAAATGTCTTTAGCTTTTTTGTTGTTGTTACAGAAGTCAGATACTTGCAGTAGTGAGAGCTACCATTGTGGGATTGTCTTTATGTGATTTAGTTTCACAACCCAGAGAGGAATAGAACATGTCATATCTTATCATGAATACAATAAAAACATCTCCGTGTCTGATTTCTCACAGCTCTCATACAGCTTGACACTCAAAGCCATACCCAGCCTTTATCTTTAGTCTGACAGTCAACTGAAGAGTTTCACCTGTAAAATATGCCAGTTTACACAGAAATGAGTTTGAGTAATGATCTTATTTTGGTCTGTACTTTATAATGTATGTAATTGTTAAAGAAAAAAACGTCAAAAGGTTGTGCAATAGATGTTACCACTCAAATGTTTCATTACAAGCTGTATTGTGTTGCCTATCAAAATGTACATTATGCCTTCTACACTTTAACTTTGTAACTACAGTATTGTTTTTTGGGTGTTTTTGGTGTTCCGGTGAATTCATTGTCGAATTAAAAATATTCATGTAATAGAAACCGAACTGAATTCTTCTCTTTTCTTTTAAAGTTCAGGAATAGCCAGTCGACAGCTGCATTTTCAGTTGAATGCTCTCTAATTTCATCTAAACTTCCTCATTGTTTGCCGTTTTCATGTGAGCCGAAATGGTTTCTTCGCATGAGTGTATGACCTTGTTGACCTCCGTGGTTAAACTGTGAGGTTTTCAAAGCATACAAGCGTAATGTATGAATTATGAAGCTCAAATTTGTGTGTTTTGAACAGAACATGGCAGCTAATACTATGCTAACAGTGTTTTGAAGGTCTTGTGTCATGTTTCTGAATTTATCGACACTAAATACTTCATTGCAAACACTTTACAAAAAATTCTTCCAATGGCAAACAGCATTACCTACTACAAAACATTCATATAATTAGGTTGCTGTAATCTTCCACTTATCAAGCAGCTAGCCGTGGCGTTTGAGTTGATTGGTGTCCTGCTTCTGCTTAAGAAAAACTTGCATGCAGTGTTGCATGATAAACATGCATGTTTCACAGGAAATAACACATTCTCGTGCCTGCTGGTGTGTCAGTAAAATTAGCCGGTGAATTATTGTGAGAACGTCTCTTCCTGTTGCACCTCAAACTTCCTGTTTCAGTATTTCACCACAGCCTGCCCCCCCCTGCCCCGCCTTCATCCACAGCTCGGTGAGCAGTTCCCATCAGAGCACTGGTTCCCCTTTGAGTGTTGGGTGACTGTTTAGCAGCGTGACGTGGTCAGTTTATGAAATGCAAGTCATGCATTTGGTTTTGCTGTGGTTCATGGTGAAATGTTAACAAAAACAGCGTGTTAATGGTTTCTTTTCTGTTAAATAACTTGTCAAAGCTGAAGCACAAAACTATTAAACAGGGCAGTCGTGTTTCAACAAGCATACGAGTCTGACTGGATGGTTTTTGAATCTTCTGCCACAATGAAGGGCGCTAAGTTCTTGCAGGCAGATGACAAGACACCAAAAATGTTTTAAACTACTTTGAATAATTAATGGAGCATAATTTACTGTTTGATAACTGGGATCAATTGGAATCTGACTAAACTGAAATTATTTTTTTGCAAACTACCTTGTGACGACCTTTGTTGTGAATTGGCACTAAAGAAATAAACTGAATTAAATGGAAAACTTTCAAGTCAAGAATCCATGAAAAATTCAAACGTAAAACAAGATAAAGAACAAAACATCTAAATTAATTAGTGCATTGAATAGACTCGGTGGATAACAGATTTATTGAAACCTTCAAAAACAATAAATGATAGACATCAAACCTTTGTCTATATCCAACAACCCAACATGCCACTAAATGGGTAACAATGTCCGTTGATTTAAGTGTTAAGGCTTTGAGGATCTCTTGTTTTCTACTATGAGTGAATCAAAATGTAACACAAAAATCAAAAAGGTTCAAAGTTACTTGTGCGAAATGGTGCAAAAACAGTTAAAAGTCTGCTAAAGGTAATCACAGTATATAATTTTTAAGTTTAGTACAACTTAATGGAGTGGTTTTATTTCAAGTGCACAGAAATAAAACCAACCATGTTGTTGTGCTGGTGTATATCTTTACACGCTTTTCTATCAACTGACATCTGCTGCTCTATCGCATCGTCCTGTCACCAAGATGAGAGTAATCTGATGGTAAGCAATTCTCTGATAAAAAAAAAAGAAAAAACATGAATGCCACCATGAGCTTTCACACACTGTAAACACACACCATGCAAATGAGGGCTGCCTACTTCAAATAAAAGGGAACTTTTTTTTATGTAGCGCCATCCGGAGTCAAGACAAATACCACAGAGGCTGATCATGTTGCTGAAAAGAAGACAGAGGATTCTGGATAAAAATGTCAAATTAAACTTGAAACATATCCTTTACGCTATAGTTGGACTTCTGAATGGTTGCTATTACAAATAAGAGCAGTTAACCGTTAAACTTCACACACTGTTTGTAGTAACTCAAGAGTAGCTCATCTTCAGCATTAAAAAGCTTGTCTATGTCTCTTTAAACACCCCTACTTTAAATTATTTCCCATTGTCAGGAAAGTTAATGCGTCGGTTGAGCAGATACCAATTCTATTTTCTTAACGTCGTCTATCTACAAACGACATAATCATATATGTGGGCAAAAACAAAAGTAAAAATGACTCGATTCAATAAATACAAATCTAATCTGTAGTCTGTTGGCTGCAATATCAGTAGTGTAGTGTATAAACTTTTTTGCAAACCAGGATTCATCATAGAAACATATGCTCGATATATTTTGAAGAGTCAGCGTGGCTGAATAGGTTTGAAAAAACCTTTTAAGATGCAACTCATTGCAACTAATTTAAATCTGAAACCAAACAATATTTCTCTAGGAATAAATGTGGTTTTTCTTACTTTGCAATTTAGATAAACAAGTGTGACACATAAATACATTCCCTGAACAACTGTAAAAACTTCACCCATGTTTGCAAGAAAAAATAAAAATAAAAAACAAACCCAGTCCAATAACAATATGGGTTAAAAGGCCTCAACACAAATATGTGATTCCAGAGATTCTGCCAGATCAGCCTCATGATACATTAGGCTCCAGATGTGAAACCAGTAGATAAAAACCTGAAGGACTGGACATTCATCTGGTCTTCATTCAAACGGGCATAGCGCTGCAGTGTGCCACACCAGCTTCATTAAAGTCATTTCCTCATCTGCTTTAAGATCATGTAACTTTACACTATTAAAAGTGTCAAACAAGTTCAGCTTAGGATGTTTTACATCCTGATTTTCCATGACGACGACTCTTCAAACCTGTGGAAAGAAGGAAAAAAAGATCATTTAAAACGTCAGTGAGATAAACACTTCAATATTAAATGAAAACAAACAATAAAAGCTAGTGAACTATTTTCATGCAAACAGAGAGAGAGATACTCCAGTTTTACATGCGTTTTTGTTGTGCTTTTCTGCATACTTCTATTCTGTTTTTGATTTGCATAGCAGTGAAATCATTCTGCCTGTTGCCATTTTGGTACGTTTGCAATGTTTTGGTGAAACACCAGATTTTTCCTGGGTAAGAAACGACCAAGCAGAAAGTACAATATACTGTTGTAAAATCTTTGACGATTTTATGCCAAAAACATGGCAGTTCATACCTTTTAGGAGGATCATAACGGCATTGACAACCAATAACTTAACAATCTTCTATATTTAAATTAAAAAAAAGAAGAAAAAAATTGGTTGCATGTCTTCATGAAATATGCACCAGCATATGGAGACTTGGGAGTGACTTTGGTTTGATAAAAGGTTTGACTGATTATATTTAATAAATAAATAGGTACAGAGGATAATATTAGCATTTTATGACCGTTTATCAGTAAAAAAAAAAAAAAGAACTCACATGATGTTTTAAGTAAAAAAAGCAGGAATTTGTTTAAAATTAATGAATGGTAGTATAAAATGACAATGTTTGGTTGTGAAAGGAGGCTAAAAATTGAACCAAACCTTCTTACATTCATACTCTATGGCTACAGGTATAGGGTCCTGTCCCTTCACCGAAGGGTTTTGTGAAGGGACAGAAGAAGATTTTGTTACATTAGGCACTTACTTTCTTTGTCATGTGACGTGGTGACAGTTTGCTGAGACAGTGTTCTTTGGTCCAGTTTGGAAAGCTTCCTACTCCCTTTGGTCGGGGTTACCACAACCACCGTGGCACCGTCTTCCAATTCATTGGGATGAGTCTCTGTCGGTGAAGCACTTCCTATATTTTTAACAGAAAGCTTACTCTGAGATTTTTTCCTCGACAACTTCCAAGTAAAGCCTCTCTTTTTCCCCAGAGATACTTTGTTTGGCGTCTTGAAGTTCTCACTTGGGGCCTCTGAGGACAACGGACTCTGAGGATCTAGCTTAAGACTGCTGGCCACTCGAGGCCTTCCCTCCTCTTCATGAAGATCTGCGAGACCCGGCTTTGGTCTTTCGTCATGCAGAGATCTTGCAGGAAGTGCAGAACCTCCGAACAGCAGCGAGTATTTGGGATTGTAGTATTTGTGGGCAGGAACCTGGATTTCAACATTCCGAGAGTCTCCAAGGCTGACCTGGAAACGGGATGTGGTCGCCGGTAATGGAGGGCGTTTGGGCTCCAATTTGGAGCGAATAGTGGCGGTGACGATAGCAGCAGGGGGACTGACGTGAAACTCCTTGTAGAGGTCCAACTTCTCGGATATGGCGTACAGCTCACGGAAGTCTCTGTCGAAGGCATCCACCACCTGGCCCGTCATCACAGTGATCATGTTTCGGTCCATTCGGGAAGCAGACCAAGAGAAACTGGAACCGAGATGAGAATAAAGACAATCGTCAATGCTCTTCATCATCTCTGTTGCTTTAACTAGGTAATGTTAAGTTTAATGGGACTAAAGCATTGGTATTGTATTTTTTTATATATATTGTATAACAATATGCAGCTTTTTATCTACAGTGACCACATGTGGCACACAGTGAGGTTTCCTGGTGTTGGACATGGACACTTTGACAGGTAGAGGATTTTGGATTGAACCATAACATTTTAAACTGATAGAAGACTTTCTTTTACCTAAAACCCCAAGAGTAACAAGAGGCAACAAAGTGAGAAACACTTTAAAGTTTGGTGACTTTGGCACCAAGTAAGATGTTGTTTTAATAGTAACAACTATTTTCCTAACGTCTAAAATCTACAATGCGAGAGCAGATTGGTAGTCATGAAGGTTGTAGAGAGATACCATGGCATATTAAACCTTACAAAATAGGGTTTTTAAAAAAATAATAATTAGGTGGTGCAATGTGAGCTAATGTTATTAATTCTGTGTCTGAAAAAAGCTGCTTTAGGCTGGCACCCTTTGGGTCTCCTTTTGAAACAATAAAAGACTTCGATCTGCCTCGCCTTGTTTTGTTGACACAGTCAATTGCTCATTGACGTTGATGAAAAGACATTAATAAATAACATAGAAGAAACGTCCGTCACCTTGAAATGATTTGTTTGTTTTGGACACATTAACAAGCGAGGAATGGTTACAGCAGGTATACCAGCTTTAGTTAACTATTAACAATGCTAAAGCTGGAATGAATCAAGACTGTACTTTATTACCTTGACTTCAAAATCTAAACTACTTTGACTGATCCAACTTGATTTCTGTTCTCAGTGGAGATTCTTTGAAGCACATTTTGAGAGGTTTGAAACGTACGACATTGGTTAAAAAAAAACAAAAAAAAAGGGAATTTAATAATGCTGCTTTTGCATCCAGATTAAGAATTGCTCTACACCAAGTAACAAGAATTTGTTAAAATAGAGTTTGCCATTTGTAAAATCTTCACAAACATTTTACTGCCCTAACTTGTATTGGGAATACATTTCAGGATAAGTATTTAGACATTTGAAATACATTGAACAAAATGATTTTGTTTCATCGTCAATTTTTGGTTTATAGAGGATGCAATGAATAAAACGTATAAAGAAATCTAAATCTGACTCCCTTTCTTTAGCCTGCACTTCTTATACTTTTTTTATTGTGTGACATAAAACAAACACTTTTACCTGTAAGAGCCAAAGGCAACTTTGTCTCCATCCACCAGCATGTATTTACTAAAAAGCGAACCAGGGAGTTTACCAAAGGACATACTGAAGCCAACTCCTTGAAGCGATCTTGCTCGGATGAACTGCAACAAGTTAAGAGATGGTAAGATTGGGAAATAACACAGACAACATGTGAGATGTTTCAAACCAGAGTTCAGAGCAAAATCAAACTGCAAATACCACTGGAGATTTAGTAAGAACAATATAAAGCATCATTTATAATAAAATAACAAAACATTCATTTGAGTGATACATTGATTTCTTCAGTCTTTTACCATTTCCTTTATGTTTTTTACAACCAGTCCTTATTTTACTTGTTAAAGATTAACAAAAAGGATGAAAGATTCAGCTCTTTGGGTTTGGCTCCTTGAAATGTACGGGCCCCACAGGACTTTCATGTAGTTTCACACAGAATTTGATCTTAGCCTAATCTGGTAAATATGAATGCTTTGTTTATTCTGCATTTGAGAAAAAAACAAAGTTATTTTTCTGGATTTTTGGTGACAAAAAAAAATAGTTGCTATTGTTCAAATATGTAATAAAACGTTTGAATGAAACTAAGCTTTTAGTTTCAGTTTGCAGCAGTACGACAGACAGATTCAGTTTCTTTTTCTGCTTTGTTTTTCTCCTTCTGTCCTCTCGATGCTCTCACAGTTAAATCTAGATGCCCGTCTCACTCATCCTATTGAGAATCTCTTTTTCCACTTTTTTCTTGCACAATGTTATGACTCTAGTCTGCCGTTGCGTGCAATTAGCGGCCTCTTGTGGCCACCAAAAGTAGTGCTTATGAATTCTCAGCAGCACAGAAGCATTTCTGACCATTTAATTAAGTCACCTAATTTCCTCAGAAAGTTCACCTAGTATTGGTAGTGACATCAACAAACGCCTTCGTAAGTTTGACTTAAGCTCATCACTTTCACCTTTCAAAATTAAGTTGAATTTCAATAAAAATCAGTCAAAACTTCAATTTTTTTTCTTCTTTGATGGCACTTTTTTGTTTTTTTTACTTAAAATGATGCCTATGTAAAAGTGCTGACTAACCCGGAGGTGCTGCGAGCCAATCTGAAGCCTGGAACACATGTCCAGGAAGTGAGGAACAGCTTGGTCATCCAACACAATGTAAACAGGCACAGACCGACGGCAAGCAGCATCCATCAGGTCCTGCAGGATGTGGATGTCTGTGAGCATGTCCATCACTATGGCGATGACCTGCAGAGAGAGAGAGAGAGAGAAAAAAGCCCAATAATTTGTGGATCTATGTTGTTTTCTCAGCGACATCTGGTACATTTTCTCTAGAAACCTACAGTGAAATTGGTGGGTGTTGTATTATATCAAGTCTGTTAAAAAAAACTACACAGTAAACAAAGATTTCAGGGGTTTCTATCTGTGCTCTAATTAAAATGTAAACCCTAATAAGCTATTAGACACACTGACAGAAGATTTTTTTTTAAATCAGAAGATTTAGACTTAACTTTTGCTCACTTCTTTGGCCCACATCCAGAATCCCACCTTCTGATTATAGAGGGAAAAACTGAAGATCTGGACGGGAGGCTGCCAAAGGAACCATGCGGTGAAGCTAACGTTTCTCAGCCAAAATCCCTGAAACTCAATGATGCTTTCCCTGCTTTGATAATTTGCTAAAAAGACCTTTTGAGTTGTTTTTCCCCCCCCAAACAGCTCAAGAGTAGATATTGTGACACGAGTAAAAATTAGATGTGTAAATATGTATAATGTGGAACATATTTGGATGAGACAATTGAGGGTGAGATTTAATAAGCTTCATTTTCTCCATTTTGAATCTGATATCAAAGTCTTGTTTATATAATTGTGATCATGATATATCATTTTTTTGTTTTCTTATATTTTCTGATATTTTATTTGTTCAAAATAAACATTTAAAGCACACACTTCATTCTGCTGCTTTCTTTTAGACAGGCTTACCAATCCTGCAGATGAATCTTCTAAACTACAAAACGATTTTAAGTCTTAAGTCCTTCTGTTGTGTAAAAACCATGTGCCTTCTTTTCTATAAGGGTTGTAATAACTACAGGTTTAGCTTTCACCCAATAAAAAACATATAGATGCTTAGAAGTTAAAATACACATCAAATATCCATTGAAAAGTAAATGCTTCAGAAACAAGCAAAAGTACCGTATTTTCCGCACTATAAGGCGCACCGGATTATAAGGCGCACCTTCAATGAATGGCCTATTTTAGGACTTTTTTCATACATTAGGCGCACCGCATTATAAGGCGCATAGAATAGACGCTTCATACTCTATTATTACACATCCACATTAATAAAGAAATGGTCCCCGAGTACTTTATATAGTAGGCTGGCCCAGTCGTTTCACTCACGGTGTTGGTGTTGCGATATTATGCCCAACTGCTTTCTGGGTAACACAGACCAACCGACACGCTGCCGCTGCAGTCTCTGTCTCTCTTCCCCTGCCCCTCCCCCCCTGGCTTTAAATGTATTATCAAACTTTATTAACAAACCAGTGTTCTGACAACTATCCCAGCATGCACCGCGCACTTCTTCTTCTACGGGGGAAAAAGAAGTTGGCGGCTGCTTACCGTAGTGGACCAACTACGTAAGCAGCCTACTGCATGTCTGTGTAAACATGACGTCTTTCATTTCGATCTGAGTTAATTAGCGTAGCATTTCTGCCGGATTTTCACAACATATCAGCCACGACAATGGACAGGGGAACCAACAAGTTCATGTCATCTTTTTTGGACGACATCAAGGTGTTTGAGCCACTGGATGCCTCCAACATTGTGCGCGTCACAGCTGAAAGCTACCGATAGATGAGGAAAACAGCAGATCCTCACACCCTCAGCATAAATATAGCTGTGGACAAGATCACTGATGCCTATTGTTCTTGCAAGGCTGGGTAAGTCGGCATTCATGGTTTTGAATGTACATTAGCATATGTTTACTACTGTAGCTTGTGTTTGTGAGACAGTCACGCACGTGGTAGCTGCACTGTGACCTAAAATGGGCATTAGCCAATGAAACGCGGCCCCTGTGGTAAGGTCCGTTGCTGGACCTGTTGTGGCTCAATATTGGTCAATATATAAGGCGCACCGGATTATAAGGCGCACTGTCGGCTTTTGAGGAAATTGAAGGTTTTTAGGTGCGTCTTATAGTGCGGAAAATACGGTAGCTTTAAGGCATGTTTGAACATGCTCTGCACAAGCTAGCAGGAAAAGAGCGGGAGAAAAGTGAAGTCACGGAAAAGATTTCTCTTTAAATGCCTGCAAATGTTTTGTTTTTTTTTCCTGTTTGGGAGAAAAGCCCTGCTGGTTCCACTCACAGGAAAAATGCTGAACAGGCTTGCTTAGGGTAATAAATGGAGCAACAAGTTACGGCCTGCAGACAGTTGCCCTTTATCTGTTGCAATCAAACAAACAAAACAAGAGAACTATATAGAATAAAGTCATGTGCATATAATTCTTACAAATATGTACTTTGATTCTATATCACTTTTAAGTGTGTGTGTTGACTGTTGTAAGGTCAAAATTATGCTGACTGGCTTAGTTTCTGGCAGGTTTCAACAGAAACCTACCAGTTTCCATTTTCCTACTTTCTATTAGGAAAATGTATTTTCATAGCAAAACACCCTGTGGTGTTACTAAAAGCCTTACTAAAATTTAAGGCTATTAAAAAAACGTCTTAATGCCGTTATGGATGAAATTAAAAACCTGCTTCATGACAAAAATGTATAAAACAAAACATTTTTTATTATTAGCAGTGCCAAGCTGTTTCTTTTTAAACAGAATTCATGTAGCGTCGTACGGTTAGTAACAGAAGAGAGCCAGTGGCCAAGGCAAACGCCGCTCAGCCAAGTGGCATTAAATTTACACTAAGATGCAAAAAAGCTTGCTAGCTAGCAAAGGTGTATTAGCAGCTAGTTAGCTGTAGCCTCAAATCACAGAATGGAAATATGTCTGCATGCAACTCAAACGTTTGCCAAAAATAAACTATATAGAATATAAAAGATTTAAGACCTGTGATTACTGTATTTAAGGCCAACTTACATTTTTAAAATGAATTTAAGACATATTAAGGCCTTAATTTTATATACATGAGTTTAAGACTTCTTAAGACCTAAAAAGGATGCGTCGACACTATGTAAAATATAGAAGTACAATAAAAGAAGAAGAAGCATATATTACTATTACTCTGAGTTATTCTTAGAACCCTAAGAACAAGCCAGGTTATTCTTCCTGGGGTTACAACCAAAAGTTAGTAATTAAAACTTTGAATCAGTTGTTACCTTTATAGCTAACATAATAACTGGAAGACATACAACTGATTAGGCAGTGAAATACATTGCAAGTCCCTGTCTATACGTCAAGCAAATGGTTGCCTTACCACTTAGAAAACCAGTAATATGTTGTCATTTTCAACCAGGAAGTTGTCAAAGAAACAATTGTAAGAATGTTAGCAAGCAAGTCAGAACCACTGAGGCAAGTAAAGTGAACGCCAAACAGGCACATTCAATCACAAAAGACAAAATGGAACAAAGACAAAGGAAAAAGACGGGGGAATTCAAAAGTGTTCCAGGAAAATGTGGAGATAAGCTAGGAAATAAAACAATAAAAACTAAAAACAGTAAATTCAGGTTTCACATGCATGCCCCTGTATTTTTAACACACTTTTTCAAGAGGAAAGCTGAGGCAAGCCCAGGCCAAAGGGGGGAACACATCACTGCCTCACTGTGAGCAAGAGGAACGGATGACTCAGTTCAGGTCCGGCACTGAATGAGTAAACACTGCAGCAGCCTGTTGCATGGTTACTCTCATTCAGGTCCAAAGTTACATGTTACAATCACTCAAAGCTGTCTCTAAGTTAAAGTTTACGCTTACAGGCCTTCACCTTATGAAGGGAAGTAAGATTTTCAGATGTGGGTGTGTCCTGGGCACATAGTTTCACTGCTGGGTTTTTCTTTTAGCATTCTAACTCAACGTTTTAAAAAAAATGACTGGAAAAAGAATTCAGTAAGCTAAGTTACAAAGTTTGTTAGAATACAATGTTCTATGTTATATTTCTGAGTCTGTTTGAGTTTCAGCCTTGAAGTTGGATTATTTGTGCCAGGAGAGTCACATGATACTTTCTTTTGCTCCACTGACTAACAAAAGGGACAAGAAAATCCCATTATTCAGGCTGTAGAAAATGTGATGTCATTTCCTGTAGAGGCTGACATACAAATATGAGTTTTCCCATTATGTTAAAGAAACTCCCATGTTTGGACTTAATTTCTAACACTTTGGCATTAAAAGCATTTGCTCTGACTTAATTAATTATTTTATATATACATCAGCTAAGAAACATTTCATTGGTATTAATTTACCTTTCATTATTTAAAATGACTAAAACCTAAACAATGCTTCAGCATAATCCATGCTGAAATACGCCAAAAAAACCAAAACAAAACAAAAAATACATTAACTTTTGGGGTAGTGTTTAGTGGATAAAAGTCTTTCAAGAAATCTTGGTCCTGTTCATTGCACATCTGGTTCTAATGGGTTTCCATCTGTTTCTGGATGTATATGGGAAATGTAAAAGCTGAATCTTTTGCTTTGCATCATTATGTAAAACAAACTCTCCGGATGGCATAAATTAAATATAATAACCCTATTTTCTAGGTCCCTGAACTCTCCTCACCTTGCTCGCCTCCTGGATGAGCCGCCGCACCACCTCCTTGATGTGCGGTCCGTTGTCTTTGGGTGGGTGGGTGTGCACGGCCACCCGGGTCACCCCTCTGAAGAACCCACCGCTGGGCCAGCCGATGTCCAGCGACGGGACCTCGGTGTCCGACATCAGTGGCCAGTAGGTAGAATGAACCCCTGAGTCTGCGTCGGTCCCAGAGGCTCCCTGTTCCGCCGTCCTACTGCTGCTGCTGGTGTCATTAGAGTCATATTGTTTGAAAGTGCTCACGAGAACTTTAACTTCCCTCGCGGATAAAAAGTCTTTCGCGTTGTCTTCCTTGAGTCGCGTCTTGAAGGCGCCGTCGCCATTCTTCAGCAGCTCCTCGATGGCAGCACGCTGCTCTTCGCTGTAGTAGAACTCCGGCTTGGACTCCGGGACTTTGACACCGATGTGTCCGTCCTCCATGCACATAAGCTGGGATTCAGCCATGGCTACGGAAGCCCTGACACCCCTAGGGAGGTCAAACAACCCCCTACTTTACTGACGGAATCTTCAGAGTGTTTACCTGTGTGACGGCACAGGTGAAATAAAATAAAATAAAGCTGGGAAGTTTTCTTACCTGACCGGGAGCGTCAGAGGTGGGACAGAGAACACGTCTCAATCTCTGGTGCTTTCAAGTGAAATGGAAAAAAGAGAACTATCCTACAGTACAACGAATTGAGTCAAATAAATCCTCTTTCGGATTGTCTAACAAAAACTGTTGTGTCCTGGGAATAATTAGTTAGATCTTTTTTGTTTGTTTAATATGAATTAATCAAAAATCCTTGTTATTCTTTCACATGTGATTTTATTTATTTTAACCAAAATCCCCTGCAAATATTTAGTATTTATCGTCGTTCTGCAATTTCTTGCTTAAATAAACGACAAGTGTACATTTATTTATAAAAATTATTGAAAAACATTCGGATAAAAGAGTGGGAAGGGGAACGTTTATTACCCTGAAGACATAAAGGTTTAATTAACCAGGTGGCCCTGAAGAGGGTTGCCCTGGCGGAATCTCAAAGCGTTGAGTTTATTTCTCTTTTCTTTTTGTGGGGAACATATTACATATTAAAGTTTTTTACAGCATAAATCCTGTGTAAATGGAACAATGAGTGCTCTGCTCACTCCCCTTGAAAATTGATTTTATTACCGGGAAATTGGCGGGGCAAGCAAGAATGATTTCCTCTGCACATGTTGTGCATGTACAGTTCATACATTTGGGGCAGTGTGCTATTTGTATTTTCAAACTACTTTTCTCAAAACTAACCACACATTTCAGAAAAATCCCAGAGACAACTTACAAATACTTAGTTTGTTTGATTCTTAAAGCTGCAGTATTTAATAAGAAATCTATATTTTTTACATATTTGTTGAAAATGTCAACAAATATGTTGACAGCATGACATGATCTGTGAAAAACATTGAGTTCCAGCTGCCTTTGTGACGGTGCGGTCAGAGGTTGGAGATGGAGTTAGCAGCGGTGGTTAGCCACTCTAACCCAAAACAGCAGGACGCACTTTTGAAGTATTCCACACTTTCAATTTATTTAACTTCGTCCACGTAAAGCCAGATCTCCACGGTACTGAACATTATATTTTCATACATGAGAAAAGTAACGTTAGTTTACCGCTCTGCACCTCATCATCACCTGTTTTCTTCTACAACAAAATGGAAAGACTAGTTCTTCTTCTGTACAATAGTACAACAAAAAAAGGGAATAGGCGCCCCCTTGTGGTGATACCTACTCATCTCTAGGAACCAAACAGCATAATGACTGTTACACCTTATCCCAGTGTTCCTGGTGCTGACTACAAACAACCAATCACACCCCGGAGGTGGGTCTAAGCGCTGTCGGTCAAACTCTGTGTGGCGCTGCTGAATCCCCCTTTCACGCTCTCTTACTCTTTGCTGTAGCTAGCAGAGTCTTGTGAATGCTCAGGTCAGTTAGCATAGCCACCGATGACTGTTTTCTGGTAAGCTGTTTCTCCACCATTAGCACATTTAGCAGGGCATACATGAGAATGATTAACAACGCTAAGACCCTCCTCCTAGCTCTGATTGGTTGTTTTTGGTAGGACGTAATGCGTTTCTTCAGACAGCTCAAGGAGGAAGTGGAGCAGATTGATCTTTTCACAGAACGTACTGTCACAACATGGGGACATTTTTAACAAATATGGGGGGGAAAGAACCTTTAAAAAAAAAAACAAGTTAAATACTGTAGCTTTGGTCTATAAGCTTTGAACTGGTTGAGAGGGGCGCAGAGCTGTTCCCGCCTAGTGGGTCTGTCTCGTGCGTTGTCGTGGCACATGGTCGTGCTCGTGGACCTGAATTATTTTAACTGGATCGTGCGCCACCTTTCACTCAAACTGGATGATTTGGAAGGTGCTCTGGCAGAGCAGGTCCCTCTCCACTGGAATTCATATAATCCCTCGATTTCTGAGAATAGCTGCGTCACCGATGTTCGGCGTCAACTAGAAACTCTCACTGCTTGCTCCGCTCACGCGAGCTCGACACGAGCTTTGCGCGAGCTTTCAAAAGCGCGACAATAACTTAACAAACCGTGACAGACTTAACTTGCAATTAATCTGTCACGGTTTTGATTTTCTGTCGTGTCAGAATCACTCACCATGCGTCACACCATATTTTAACACACGTTCTTCTGTGTACATTTGAAATTCATTTCAAGAGCTTACTAATGGAAGTGACAAATACCTGCTTTTTGTTTGCAGTAGGAACATCAGCTTGTTTGAGACACACCCTCACCTACGTATGCCGTCACACTTGAGCTAAAAAAAGACAGCACATAGAAACACATAACATGCATTTCTAAACAATACCAAAGTGTTACAAAATATTTCATTTACTAATCTCACGTCTCGCAATTACTTTTGGACACGCCATTAAAAAGTTACACATTGCTCTTGTTTCAGATAAATTTATAATTTTGCTAAAGGTGATTTTTTTCCCCCACAAGCCCCGCCCACCTGATATTCATTGGAAGTGACTGTGGATTCTCTGGTAGTTAGGAGGAACCTGCTGCATCAAAGCTTCCAGTCATGCCACGTCCTGCTCCATAGAGCTTCACCAACGTTATTCCAACATTTTCCTGGAATAATGTTGGATTCATGCCGATATAGCATGTGACTGTGCTCTGACTGCTCTAATTTAAACTCACCTTACCAAACAACATTATTCTTGAGGTCCTCATTCTTTCCAGCAGCAATTAATAAATTTTATGCTAGCTTCTTCAGCTTCTTCTGGTTCTTTGTGTGATTATTATTATTATTTTTTTTTTTTTCCTTGAAGCTCTAAATTCATACAGGAAACACAATCAGACTTTATTTTACTTTGCTGCCTCTTTCTAAAAACATCCAACATGCAAACTAACCTAGTAGTGATTTTTACATACTTCAACATAAGCATAAAAAATAATTCCTGTGAGTAGCTGTGGTGGACGAGAGTGGAAGATTAGTAGCTGGCTTAAAAAAATATATGAAAGGGCTAATTACAGAGTGAGAAAAAAAAACAGAGTTGGAAAGAAAATGAGAGGATTTAGAAATGCAACACACAAATGAACACACTACCACCATTAACCCCTTTTTTCTTTCTTCTTCTGTCACTCCCTGTGATATTCTCAGCCGGTCTCAGTGGTCGGTCTTGCATGAATGCTTGAATCGCAGTGTGGGGTGCAGTGGGGATTTTATCCTGTGGCTAAGCTGAAAAGCAAATGTGCTTTACAACTCAATAACTAACTAAATATAACCGACTGAACACACGGTCCAACAAACAAAGCTTGCGCCAAAGAATTTCTTACAATGAGGGAACTGACAAAATGACTCATGTACCCTTTTGTATGGTAGTACATTCTACCTTTTTGAATATTGGCTCTCAGTAGCAGTTGCCAAGGTGATGTACAGCTGTACCTGAGCTTAATTTATTATTATTCACCGTTTATGCAGGTGTAACTACTCATATTCTGTACTGCCATATCTGCTTAAAAGCATCCATGATATGATATTTACTATGTTTATAGGTTTGGGCCAATTAAAGGTCCAGTTTCATCACAGCACTCATAAAGCTAAGTCATGTTGGAAATAACTTATGTTTTGCTCTATCATTTATAAATTGTGTGTGAGAGAGAAATTTGAGAGAAAAATACTGGCAGAAATTTAACAGGCAAACATACTCCATGATGCAATATGTCTGATATAGTTTTGTCAAACAAATTAAAGGGGCAGTATTTTGTTATATCGACTTTAACAAAATACAAAAACATACCTGGAATGTTGTTTTGATCCTTTCATGCATGTTAGAGAAATCCTTTAGTCTCCCCTGGCAACCATTCAGCTGTGCTAAACGCCTGATTGGACCTAGCCCCGCCTTCAAGACACAGCTCCTCCTCTGAGTTGTATTTTCCAGGCTTCCACCTCACAGAGCAGCTCTCCCACTCAGCTCCTTCAGACTAGCCAGCAGCAATTAGCAAACAGCTGATGAAACTGAGCTCATTACATGAACTTCTTCTCAGTGCAACGCTGGTAAAAACATTGTTAAATGGTTAATAGAGGAGCCATGCTGCAATGACCTCCTGAAGGCGGAGTGTCAGAGCCAGAGTTTTTCAGAGGCCCAATTTCAAGGTGCTAAAAATCAAAGTCAATTTTATTTTAAGTCATGTTTTTCAGAACAGCTGAAGCTAACATAGTTACTTGGTTGTGCTATAAAATGGCATGATGTGCCTAGAAAATGCATACTGCCCCTTTAAGAATTTTTGCACTGCTACATTTTTGTCAGCTTATTTATATAGCACATCTCCAATGACCTCATTTCACCAAAGAGTTTCACAATAATTACATCATAGATTGGCATATGATAAATTAAGAAATAAAATAACTTTTGTTAAAAGAAAAAAATATGCAATAATAAAATTGGCTGTAAAATACCATTAAAGATAACAATATGAATAAAAACCAAGGCATACTAAATTTCAGTTGCAGCAATTTCCCAAAAACTCAAAGTAAAAAGTAAAAAAAAAAAAAGAAAAATTCTTCTCTTTTTTAACTGCCGTTGAAGGCCAAGGGAAAATAGATGCGCTTTCAGTCTGGGCTTAAATTGACAGTCAAATTTTCTTTTATCGATTTAACTATATTAATGAATGAATCCATTTTACTAAGTTCCTTTGAGGTTTTTGAACACATTTTGTAGAGAATTTTTTATGTGAAGCAGGTCTGACAACTTTTCATGCAGTTGAAGATTCGGTTCATCCCAGTGTTATTTTATGTTGTTATTGTTTGACAGCTCTGTCCTATGGCTGCAAAATCAATGATATTTGTAATAATATAAAATGTGTATTATTATGTATAAAGCATACAAAAATAAATAATTCTCAGATTCTTGACAGCATGTTGGTGTACCTCTTCTTTAGGTTTGAATTTTCTTTTTTTTTTTTTTTACAACTTAGTTTCTCCTTTTCTGGCAGAAAAAATAAAATTTTTGGACAACCGTTCTCTCTCGTTTTGGATGCTGTGCAGCTGGAAGTATTTTTTCTGATACTTTTTAAAATTTTTTTTTACTTTTGGCCATTTGTTATGAAGGTAACCATAGCAACAAGGTTGTTTAAAACCAGGAGAAGCTGATTAACATTACAAAAGCTGAAATAATATCTCAACCGAAGCCACAAATGCCAGATGAGTTGAAGAGTAGAGCAGGAGCAAAGAGAAGAGAGAAAAGAAGAGGAAGTCCAAACCATCAATTCAATCAATTATAATAAGAAATGTGACGTTTCCGGTGTTAAGTTTTGCGGATTTGTTTATTTAAAGTAGCAGAATTCTTCTTCTGTAAATGTAATTATTGTCAGTATAAGAAGTACAAAATTAACATGAGTCATACAGAATTTCAACTCTTTCAAATTATGGGAAGCAGCTATCAAAAACACAGCATCACGGCTGCGTTTAAAGGCAGAAGTCTGCATGTGGCACGTAGTCGTTTTAGAGCTTTACTGCAACAGAAACCACGAGGAGACTGTACAGCTTCATGCAGCACATTGTATGCAAACAGTGTGAAAGTAGCTGTTGAGAGGAGAGAGCGTTTTTCTTAAAAACATTTTCCTTGGAATGTCCTAAAAACACCGGTCTTGTCGATGTGGAAAATCGTGACCTTCAAGAAACTAATAGAAAAGCCACACTTTTCTTTGACTGTGTTTGCTCCTGCATTGTGTTCATGTGTGAAGGGTGAAATAAAGATCAACTCAGAGGACTCAACCGTGTTCAAGCGCTCTTTAATGAATTAATGCGGATTGCTGAGCTAGACCTTCCTGAAAAAAAAAGAAAAAAATCTATAGTGCATTATGAATTAGATGATGTGATGATGAGTGCTCTGGCCCTTATTAAACAGAGGAGCTTGGTTGTCCTTGTCAGCTGGCATCCAGCCCACACCGGTTCAGATTCATACATCTCGTATCTTTACGCCGTTGCACCACACATAACCACACCAGATGCCTTATGAGCGACACTTTGACAGCACTGGGTTGGATCTGCTTCCAAGATGGACTTTTGTAATGGAAAATCTTCCATTCCACCACATCCCACTGCATAGAGACTATAGAGTCCAATACGTTACTGGAAATATATTGTAATATATTCTAATCCATTATTTCCCCAATATATTTTCTAATGTATTATTATGTAAATACACTGAATTATACATTGATGATACATGAATTATACAATTGATCATATTTTCATGTAATGTATTGAAATGTATTGCAAAATATGCAAATGTTTGCCAGTCGTTACTGATTTTGACTTCCTTTCAACCATAAACATCAGCTGATACACTCTGAGCTCCAATCTCACATGGCTTTTTTTTCTTAATCAAGTTGAAGTTCACTGCCTTTGATACACAAAATCCCCCCCAAAATGTCCACTCATTAAATGAAATGAGCAATTACCACGGTAACCCTCTGCGTCCTCGTCGTGACCCTCGTTTCGACCACCATGCATATTCATCTCATCTGGATGACGGGCGAACAGCGGACGGATCAGACGGAGTGGAGATGAAGGGAAAGTGTTGGGGATGAAGGGATGTAGGTGCAGCATGGACACGGACTTCTATAGGAGCACACACACACATACACACACCCACACGCACACACACATGCACACTGGCCGCCGGTCCACTCCCGTTGAATAATTCAACAGAACAGAGGTGTTATACGGAGGGCAGCAGTCTGTGGAGTGCGCTCTGTCAATCTCACAGTAAAATATTGTGGTACTTGCCCGTGTGTTTTATCCCTCGGCGTGTGATGAGATTAAATTCACTGGATTTTTCAGATAAAGCTGCTTTAATCAGATGTTACTCAAATCCAGACCAGCTTTCTGATACAAATAGTTGGAATAATAATAATAATAATAATAATAATAATAATAATAATAATAATAATAACAATAATAATAATAATAATAATAATAATAATAATAATAAAAAGGGCAGTTCTAAAACAATAATGAAATAGCCCAGTGATTCTGATTGTGTGCTAATGATTTGCTCAGTCCAAGAATTAGACAATTTGAGCTTTTGTTGGATAACCAGCCTGACAGGAAGAAGTCAACTCCATCAACTCAAAGGGGCAACTCAGGAATTACTTCCTTTCTTACTTCATTATGAGGGTCTTAAAAAGTAGACACTGACAGAACGTCTCACTTAAAGGGGCAGTACTTCGAATCATGTTATAATGTTATTCCCTCATCAAAGACATACCTGGGGTGTTGCCTTGATTCTTTCATTCATGTTAGAGAAATCCTTGAGCCTCCTGTGGAAACTATTCAGCTGTGCAAAACGCCTGGTGGGACTGAGCTCCGCCCTCAGCTCCTTCAGACTAGCCAGCAGCAATTGGCAAACACCTGTTGGAGCTGTGCATCTGCTGAGCTCATTATAGGAGCTACTTCTCAGTGAAACACTCCTTAACATATTATTAAAGGGTTAATAGAGGAATGATGTTGTGATGACCTCCCGAAGGTGGAGTGTTGGAAAGAGCAGAAGTTTCTTAAAGAGACAGAGGCCCAATTTCAAGGCTTTAAATTACAAGGTAAATTTTCTTTTAAGTCACATTTGAAATGTACAACATTTTTTATAACAACTGAAGTTAACAATAGTTACTTGATTGTGCTACAAAATGGCACTATGTGCCTGGAAAATGCACGTTACTGTCCCTTTAATAAGCAGAAGTAGCAGTACAGCAGTCACAGCTTGGTTGTGTCCCAGTGTTATTAATTTTTTTATTTTTAAGATTTCGATTGCCCCTTGAAAGTTAGTTGACTTAATTGCTGAAATTGTTTTAATCATTGATTAAGACCTGTCCTTATGATTACAGTGTAGATAAATCATTCCACCCTGACCTTCTTTTCAGCAAAGAATCAAAACACAACTGAAAGAAGAAAATACCTCTTTTGTCCCAATTTTTTTTAATGTAAATTCCAAAATTAAAAACCTTCTCTGTAATGTAGTTTAAAAAAAAATCCTCCATAAAGCTAAAAATGTATTTTGTTTTCCTGGGGGAAAAAAAAGAAAAATCTTTGTATCTCCATTCACTTTTCTGAACCTAACGAGAACATTTCTTTGGACATTTCTGACGAGAAATGTCCAAAGAGCCTCGTCACAGAATTACATAATGTGAGGTAATACATTCTTAAAATGTTACTTTTTGTTCAGTTCCACACTCAATATCTCAGGTATCACTGGATTCACTATGTTTGCATAAAACATCATTATTTCCTTGTGTACAGCAGGAAAAATAAAGTCATGTGGTTGACTAAAATGTGTTTAGATTTATTACTATTCATTGGTAAAACTAAGTTGAAGAAAAGAAAATTAATCTAATCATTTAAGGAAATATTTAAATATTAGCAAGAACAAAAGAGAACACAGCATAATATACACTGATTTGACTGGAATTTATATTCTGCATCATGGGACTTGATAAGTACCAAATACTGATCAGCAGGGGGCAGTGGAGTGCTGCATAGTCACTAGAACTGAAACGGAAAACGGAGGAGAAGCACAACTTCACTGTTAGATGGGAAACAGTAACTGGGCTAGCCTGCTTGACGACATAATAATGTTAAAGTGTGAAAAAAAAAATACAGGACAGCCAAACACTGTTGGATTTTGTATTTGTTCAGCTCAGTCACTCAGAAACATTACATTTTGTGAACACTGCAGTCAGTGATTGACTGAATGAGTCATATTCATACATTCAGAGAATCATGTCTCTTGATTTTTTCCGCACAAATTTTTTTCATTTTCAACCACAAAAATCAACGGGACATTATTATGACTTTTCTATAACAAACAGCATCTATTTGTTTTGGCTCATGGGGGATGAAAACACATCTGTCACAGTTTTCAGGTTACTTGTTAAGAATATTGAAACGTTTTTCAATCTTATAGTTAAATTTTTTATTTGTGTCTTTCTCCTAAAATCTCAATACAATATCAAAAAAAAAAAGTGGTTGTAGTGCCACATAAATTGAAAAAAACGAAAGGGTTATATTGCAAGGTGCTGCATGCAGATAAATTGTTGATACCTGTTGCAATTTTCATTCTACCACTGACTCAGGCGTCTCTATGGCGATAACAGTTGACAGCTTGTCTTTGGTGATGTCAGGACTCAGCTGGGCCACTCAAAAACAGAACCACATTACACCAGAAGACACATGTTGACAAAATTAAAGGAACACATAGTGCCATTTTATGGCAAAATCAAGTAACTATGTCACCTACAGTTTTAATAAAAATGCTGTGTGTATCAAATGACTGTTATTTAACGTCTTTAAATTGGCATCTGTTTCTTTAAAAACATTGTTCTGTTACTCCATCTTCAGGAAGTCATTACAACATGGCTCCTCTACTAACCCCTTAGCAAGGTTTTAAGGAGTGTTTCACTGAGAGGTAACTCCTATGATGAGCTCAGCAGATGTTCAGCTCCACCAGGTGTTTGCTAATTGCTGCTGGCTAATCTGAAGGAGCAGAGTGGGGCAGTTGTGGACGGAGGAGCCTCAAAGGTGGTGCTTGATCCCCCCCAAGCTTTTTGCACAACACAATGGTTGCCATGGGAGATTTAAGGATTTCTCAAACACACATGAAAGAATCAAGGAAACTCTCCAGGTCTGTTTTTGATGAAAGATTTACATTATAACATACAGAAAGTCAATTTTACATAATGCTGCCCCTTTAAGATTGCTTTAAAAACCTAAATTAGCCCAAGTAATATTGGGATTAACTATAAATGAGAGCAATTCTGCTACATAATCAGACCTCCATTTCAGATCTCAGCTGGGGCTCTGATGTAGTGTCAATGTGTTTTTTTCTCCAGATCCTCCTGTTTCCTCCTACGGTCAGTTAACATGCCTGCTAGGTTAACTGATGACTGAACTCAAAGCTGACCTCTGAAGAGAGAGAGTTCATGTCTGTGTCTTCGGGTTGGACTGCCATCATGTCCAGGGTATGTCCCGCCTCTCCCCTGTTGACATCCAGGACAGAATCCAACTGGCCTGCCACCCTGAGCAGGATGAGGTTCATTTAAAAAACCAGCGAGGGACCTGTTGAATTAATAAAACATGAACTACTGTATGTTCTAAAATATTTTCCCCCCAAAATTTTAATTCACTCAAAATAAAGAACTGCTCTTAAATTAGTCGCTATGGAGACCGTGATGCATGTGGTCTTTATGACAATTGTCATGTTTGGAATGTCGACCCATAGCGATGCCGTTGCTCGCCAATAGCGGCAGATGGTGCATCCACAGGAGACGGCCTGGCCACAGGGCTTCCATGTCACCATCATACAGCACCACGGCCAACACGCCTCAGTGCACCTGAATTTAGTTTTTATTTTTGTTGTTGTTTTTTCTATCAACTGAAAATATGAAATTGAAATGAATCTGAATCTATCTTGTTGATCGTGACAGCACAAAACACAAAAAGCCATCACACTCAGACGTTCCACTTGTTATACAGTATTATAAAAATGGGATCTATTTTTACTTATTTATGTTTGTTTGTTCATTTGTAATTTGGAAAATAAAAAAAAATTTCCATGTTGTACATCACTTCAAACTCACTTGACATAAAAGGCAAAAAACAGCTTTTTTTTTTTTTTTTTTTTTTTTTACAGAATTTTAAGTGACTGTATGTGAATAGTCTTTGCTACGTAAAATGTAAAATAGTAAAATGCCAGTCAAGGTTCAGGACCTGTCAGAGCGCAGTGGGAGTTCTGCTAAGAGTCTATTTACTAACTAGGGTCGCCAATAGTAATGTTGGTGATTTAATTTTGTTGGGTCTCAGTGTAAACTATTATGTAGTTGATTAAATTCTTCTTTTTAATCTCCTCCTGTAGCACAATGTAATCTGCTGTGTTTCCTTTGGCAGTGTTTCATCCTATTTATAGAAACTATTCACCTCTACAGCTGTTGTAAATCTTGGTGTCCCTCAAGGATAGATCTTGGAGTCTGTTTATTTTATTTTTTTTAAACTGTACGTACTTTTATTGAGTAGAATTTTCTAGAATTGTATATATATTAATTTTTTATTTATTTATTTTTTTGCACTTTGACAGGCAGACTTGTGTTCCTTTGAGGCCTGATGACTGCATATTAAATAATCTGAATTACAATTTACAGATGAAATGCTACATACAGAGAATAACTTAAAGTAAGCCAATTTGGTGGTGGTAATTTTTGGTTCTCCAGATATTTTCAAAAACATTTACACCCGTTTAATAATAACTACGTGAAGACAGTTTCAACACATTAAACTCCTAAAATGTAGATGATTGTGATAATTGGGATCAGTCAGTTAGAAATACATTATTTTCATCTTGGACAAATCTCTGCACTCTAAACATCTAAACATCTGAACAGTTCTTTTCATATTTACGCTGTTTTAAATAAGTCATTAGGAAAAAATGTTTGTGCTGCTGCCTCTGGAAAAGCCTCCTGCTTTGTTCATCTTCTGTTGACGGTTTTATTTAAATCTTGACATTTATTTGAACTTATTTGTGTCAACTTTTAAATATCATGGCATTTTTAATGTCTTCTTTAAGTGTTATTTTGTTTATTTTCCGTAATTTAATTTTTATACCTTGTTTTGTCGTCTTAGATATACGTAAATGTGGCTTTTTTAATCTGTGGATTTAATTTCAGTTTGTTTGGAACTCCACTTTTGATTTGATTAGACTACCCAGTCCAAGATCTAAATAAACTACAATGTGTTGGATTAAAGCTATAATACTCTTTAAGCTTTAGTTATTTTATTTTGCTAAAGCTGTTCGTAGATGTGCTTTTAATAATTTAGATCTCAATGAATGTTCAGGCTTAGGACACTTTTTTAAAATTTGAAAGTTAATGACTTTCACGACAAGATTGATCTCAAGGTTAATTTTAAAGTACAAACTTTCCCCTCACTACTTATTCCAATATAATCCATGTTGTTGCCATCAAACATGGGTGACATGGTGACTGTTGTCTTAAGTATGCTCTCATCAGAATCATCCTCCTCGGTCAAACACTTGACTCGGTTTACAACCGCTACAGAACGCCAGAAAATGTCACCATTACTCGTCTTGACCCCAACCTGCCTATTCCGACTCACATCCTTAACCTCTATTTAGACAGCCAGATTGCCAGTGATGACAAGAAATTACAGGAGAGACGAGTACAGACTGTTAAATGTCAAGAGAGACGGGGCTGGGAGGGGAAGGATGTGTACGAGTGTGATCATAAAAATAGAAACCACCAATTGCACGACTTCACTCACCTCAACTTTTGTTTCTTGCTGGTCTGGAGCAACAGGCTACAGACCTGAGGTGAACAAACTTTTAATATACTTTAAGGAGGGGCTGGTATTTGTCCTAAGATTAGTTATGGCTTTCTGAATGTCATCATTAGCTAAATAAATAAATAAATAAAAAATAGTATTCATACAAGCTGAACTTTAACATGTATTGGCAAAAACACTGGAGCAACCAACAAGGTCAATATTCATGTCAACATTCATTTAAGCCTCAGGGTGAATTTGATTTGACTTGACCGACGGTCCTTTGAGTTGACATGGAGCTAAAGTAGGTCAGCATCCCACAATTGCTACTGGTTTCATATGTGTTACTGTCAGGGTCATGAATTCAAATTAAGTTTTTTTTTGCAGCAGCAGGAGAGAAGGAAGGTCAGGAAATAAGCAAAGTGGTCACAAGTCTCTCTCTGGCATTGTTTTGTGTGCAGTGCAGCTGTCAAGATGTCGGAGCCTATCAGGCCTAAAGCCCTGTGCACTCATAATAATTGGCCATTAAAGTATCATCACAAGCACAAAAGATCACCAGTCCCTCCACTTGCTGATAGAGCGAAAGACACTTGTGAGTTTTGTGGAGGAGCTGGGAGGCCCGCAGCTGCCCCGGAGCCCGGAGCTGCCAGATGATGAGGCAGGGCTCTCTGCCATTACGGCCTAGTCAGGGGCCACTAATCTGGGCCACATAGCAGAGAAGAATGCACTGGAGTGGATCCAGCTTCTCCAAAGACAAAGAACAGGATTGTGTGTGTGCGTGTGTGTGTGTGTGTGTGTGCGCATGTGTGTTTGCGGCGGACTTTTTGTCTCTTGTAATATGGCGTACATGCGGCTTCATGAATTAAACATGCACCAGGTGGTTAGCTGTCATGTGCATAATGTGTACATTGACGGATATTCAAGATGTCCGACGTGAGCGCCCACGTTTATAACACACACAAAGCAGTGCTGATCTAAAAGGCTGGCAGCCGGTGAAAAATGCTGTGCAGAGTATGGAGCAACCTCACCACTTGACCCACCAACCTCACTCCAAAGCACAGTTTAACAGCGTTGATTTCTTTCCGTTTGTGTCTTTTTGTGTGTCATCCGGTGCACACGCACAATGTGTGTGTGTGTGCTTCCAGGTAAGCCAAGACCGTAGGTGGTGGGGAGTGTATTGTTGGCTCATGTGGTAATATGTGTGGGATAGAATCCTGGACAAGTGTCCATTTAATCATCTCACCGAGAGAGAGAGGTGTGTGAGCCTTCTTGAGATACATTAAAATGCATCAAAAGATTTAACAGGGAAGGTTAGCAACGTTTGCTTTATGAAATGTATGGATGCATAAAAAACACTTGACATATGTTTATTTGGCAGCAGAAAAAAGATTACTTGCAATGTAACCCTGTCAATGGCAGGTGAGATTTGGTAACTGAGCTACAAACAGTAATGCTCTATCAGTGCATGGTATTAGCATTCATTAGTTGGAAAACTTGATAATATTTTAAACTCAACTTTTCTTGTCTTCTCTTTTTTTTTTGAAGCAAACGTAACTCCCTGGGCTTCAGGAGAGTAATCCAGCAGAAAAATGAATTGTAGAAGTCAGACATAATAAAGATGCGCCTCATATCCTTCTGTTTGTTACCTTCATTCTCTTCAGTGACACCTCTGCATGTATTTACTTCATAATTTTTAAACGCCTAATCTAACCTTTAAGAACAACCAGCAAAGGACATAATTTAACCATATAGTTTTATAAACTCTCTAGGCAAAGGCCAGAATGAATGTTTGTCTTCACATGTCTTTTTATTGACATCGTCATATGATATGATGACAGTGAGTCACCCTGGCCATCACCTTCCTACACAATTCTGCTCAATTCTCATCTCCCTCCAGTGCTTCGTCTGTAATTTCTCCCATTGACTTCGATTTGTCCGGAGGAATTTCAACAGGGCCAATTGACGAACAGAAGACGTTGTGAACGATGACTTCTTTTTTCATTTTTCAGTTTCTTAGTTCACAGCAGCGTGTTATGGACTCGACTCACGGGGAGCGACAAACGACAGTGAAAATATCAAAATTTTTCCTCGACAGCAACAAAAGACGAACATTTTTCAACCTGTGTTACGTTGCCAGCTCGCTCGTGCACATCTGCGTGCACAAGGTCAAAACTTCACATGCGCAAATTACGGCGGTCACTCGGCTGGATGAGGACAAGCAACCGTCGCCTCAGCACACAGCTTCCAGAGAAGGACATTTCTAAATGAATGTTTAAAGCAAAATGACTTCCTTTAAGCCTTCCTAAATATAAAAACCTGTCAAATGGATCATATTCAGACATGTTTGGTTTGATATAATAAAACATTTTGTTTGAAAACATGCACATAAAGGCAGTTTTTGACATATCTTCCTTGTCAGTTGTTCCCTGAACATGCTTGGTACTACTTGCATGAATGTGCAGTGGAGTAAGTTTCCTTTAGTTGCTGTTGAATCCTGGGAGAATACATCACCTGCTTCTTTCTGCTGCAGAAAAATAAATAAAATAAAAATAAATCAGACAACTGTTTGCGTTTTAATTGGTTGCCCAGGGCCATTCTTGCAAGAACAACAACTTGCGTGAATATTTATATTTCAAGCTTACAAAGTTAGGCATAGTGAGTATTTGTGATTAATCACAGCGCTACAGTGTGATTAATACATTTAAATAAAATATTTTAGTCGATTGTCATCTCTATGTGCATATATTTATATTCCCCACCCCTCTTAAATTTTTACTGGCCTCGTCTGGCCACCCCAATGGAAATGTTCTAGGGGCGCCACTGTTAACATGCCATAAACCAATAAAGCAGTCAGTGAGAGCATTTAACCCTCAAGGTCACTGAAAATGACCACAATGACAAGTTGGTTGAAATGGGGCAAAACGAGAGTAATCACCAAAGATGTCCCCCACCCCCCTCCACTGGGACATTGTAATGGTCTGTTAGGCAGACGCACCGCTGGTCATTCCAGGGACAACATTTGCAGATAAGTTAAACAAACCATTTCCCAGCAACGTGACAAAATATCCATAAACAAGGACACTTGATTAGGCCTTTGCTTCAGCGGCTCCCTGAGTAACGGTAGGCTTTGGTGATGAAAGCCTTGTCGGGTCGACATCTAAGACTGCCGGAGTGTCGCCAACACATTGTCAGGGTGAAGAGGTGACTTTCCAGAGGACAAGCAGCAGCTCGTCCTTTATTTTAATGAGGAAATCTCTTCAGGAGGCTTTTCTCAATGTGTGATCAGCGCCTCGGAACACGTGACCGGCATACAGTCAGAGTAAACATGGCGGGATTGAATTAAAGAGAATGATTCATAGCACACAACGATTTTAATGCAATATATTAGCAGAGTAAAAATAGAAAAAAATTATATACTATTGTCTAACCTCAAGAGATTGATATCGACCACTGGGTACGTGACGTCACGCTCTCCAGAACTCTGCCTGCTCCGCCATGACGGATGTCCAAGCAACCTGTACGCTCCTGTAAAGCTTGTAAAAAAAACAACACACGTCTGGGAGCCTATTATCAATTTTATTTAGTTGATTTCACTTTAAGAATGATCTTAAGATACCTGCAGTCAGCTGCACAAACAAGGACGCAAACCAAACTTATCATTTTATTGTATAACTTTTAATGAGGAAAAATACGGCGGCAAAGAATAGCAGCCATCAACCATAATGACTGCCTGGATGTAATCGCGCGTTTGCAGCAAACACATTTTATCAAGGTAAGAAGATTAACGTTCATAAACTTTATAAGTAAGTATTAGAGGTGTGCTGATCATAATCGGGCCGATTTCCGTGAAAAAGTGCATGATCGGTGATCGGCGATCATTGGCTCTTGTCGGTATCTCATTTGCTCTGCGAAATGAGATACCGATCATCTCATTTCGCAGCCTGCCTGTGCAGCTGGTCTCCTCTTTCCTTCACTACGCAAACGCGCAGCAACAAATCCTAAGCGATGTGGAACTATAACGCACTGAGTGAATGGGGAAGTTTGCGTGTTGCGTGTCTGGATTGTTTATTGTAATGGAACCTGTTTTTGCCTTTGAATGTTAAGTTTTATACTTGAATTTTTTGGCAATGTTGAGAGGTTTTATTTTGGCTCTTTGCATTATTTAGCCTCTTCAGAGCCTTCATATGTTATCAGTCTGTTAAAGATAGTATTATCAATAGCAGTACAATTTGCACAATGCCTGTTTTGTTTAGTTTTCTTCTTGAAAAAAGTTATTAAAAACAAGTTTTTGTCTAAACTAAGGTGAATTCATGGTTCCTTTTTCCACATAATGTAACCGGTAGTGTTTATGATAAAAAAAAATATATATATAAAGTATCGGTGATCGGTATCGGTGATCGGCCCTCATGGGTGATCGGTATCGGTATCGGGAGGAAAAAACCTGATCGGCACATCTCTAGTAAGTATGATTAGAAAGATATCAAATATTGCATTATGATGCCCCACGGTTATGTAGCCTAGGATGTATGGAAAAAACTAGTTAGCATCTCATCTTTTGTACGTTTTTAAGGTTGTCCCAGTGTCAAGGAGAGTTTTACACTGTGACATAAATTATGTGGTGTGAATTCAGGCAAAGTCTGTAATTTAACCAACACATCAGGAGGGAGGAGGTATGGGTCGGTTTCTAAGCTAGCTGTTAGCTTTTATGAATATCGGCGTTTGAGAGCCCAAACTAGGTGTGTTACGTTCAGACAAATTAGCTCGACTTCAAAAAGCAGAAGCCACGGCTAAATTGGCAAAAACAACTTTTGGGGAAAACAATTTCAGTCGCTCTGTTCAATACTACCGTTCCCCACTTCCAATGTCTGTCATGATGCCTCGAGTGACAAAGTGACGTAGTTGCAAAGGGTGAATACATAGTTCTCATGTGATGTCATCCTTTTGTGAGCTTGGTAACTGACAGCCATCTTAGCAGGCAGTTGCTATGACAGTAAATAAGACACAAGCTCAGAGCTAGCTCTGCCTCTTTCCTATCTAACTTATAAACTGTATGAGTGCATTACAATTATGACTCTACAACAATTTTTGAATACTTACCCATATTGGTGAAATACTACAATAAATAAATGTAGTATTTACAGTATGGTCACTGACAAACTAATAAAATTAGCTTAGCTAATGTAGCTTTTCTACAAGCTACTTACTTTGCCAGTCCCCAGAACCTTAAGCTTATAGTTGACACATTGAACTGGGCATGAGGGGTTGCGCACTAATTGGGCCGTCCCTGTACCTGCCACATGCTATTATTTCCAAATTACGATCGTGCTCCTCAAATTTTTGTAACCTTTTACATTTTTTAACATAAAAACACAGCTGATGCACAGCCTTAGCGTTCCTACAACTGGGCATAGAATGATTGAAAAACTTGAGAGTTTTTCAGTCAGGTTACTTTTACCTTGTTGTGCAAAATTACCCCTTAACCCATAAACTGGTTTTTACATCTGCAAATAAAATGCCCTATATCCTATCCAAAGACCTTCCTCTCTATGCTGTTACATCTTTTTGTTTGACTTTGTCACCTGAATAATGATATCTATTTCCTAAGGCTTTATTTGGCCTGTTCTACCTTTGCTCGCTGAGTAAGTTTGCCCCAAGACAAGAATCCGTACAGGAAACTTAAAATAAAAATCAATCACAGAGTATTGTTTCACTGCTGCTCGCAATATATAACTGCGTCCACCATGTCCCATCCCCTGTGGTCCATCAGCGGTATGAGAACCTGACGTGAAAAGAGACAATTGAGCTTTGAGGAGACGGCGTGAACGTGACCGAGGTACTCAGCAGCCGGTTTTTACTTTCTGGGAAAGATCGTTCTGTGGTGTCTTGGAGAACGCTTGACCTTCCTTGTTGTGCTGGCAGAGGATGAGGACAGAGTGTAATCCAATGGGATTTTGATACATTGCAGTGCTGCTTTCTCTTTGTCTTTATGTAATTACCAATAAAAATGCGAAGAGATGCTATTGAAGAGGACTGAGGACACAGAGACTGGGACAGGAAACGCAGCTCATCAACGCTCGGTCTGGGCACCGATTCAAAACAAAGTCTTTGGCCATGTCATACTATTTTAAAATATCAAATATATGTGAAACCAAAGAGTTTGGGTGAAAATATTTTTTGCTTTATGTTTCTAAAAGTAAAACTTGACACTAAGTTTATGTTATATTAGTTGCGGGGGCTAACGGGGACTAGTTGTGGATTTCTTTGCTGATGAACTAAAAACAGATCAAATTCCCCAAAAATGTAGACTCACTCTATTGGAGAAATAAGAAATCCTTCATTCCAGCAAATGTGGTTTCAGAGAGTTGAGTTTTTTTGTTGTCTATTTGGATTACTTTGGTAAATTATGACTCTTGCAAACTGAAAATGCTTTTTTTTCTCGCCTTGTTCTGTCAAAATGTAAAGAACCGTCTTCACAAAGATAACAGATGAGAGAAATCTGAGCCTTTTTGGTAGCTTTAGTTTATTCTTGATCACTGCATTGTTATTGTTATTTCTATTGTTTTTATAGCAGATGATTGAAATGAAAATGAATTCTGTCAAAATCCATACAATTACAATACTGTCTCTATTGTAGTGTAGTGTCAGAGTGGTAACTTGAACATTTTTTTAAAAATATTTCAACGTCCTATGACCGCAGGAAACCCAAGATGTTCGACTTTCATAACGGTGATGAAGTTTGCTGAAAGAAAAAAAAAAGTTTGAACATTCGGGTCAAACATGAGATGTGAGTGGCATCCAAAGCAACACGAACCCACCGCCACGGCCTTGATGTAAACCCAGCTGACTCAGATCAATATGTTCTATCAAACCCCATCAATCCACCAAAAGGTCCAGAAGAATGATGAATAAAAAATGAAGAATGGAAAAAAAAACAAAAAAAAAACTATGTGAGTTATTGCAGGTTTGGGGTCCAGCTCCATCCTAAGCTTTTATTGTTGGTTATTTCAATTTGCAAGTTTCCATCAGACGTTCCCAGATCTATTTTGTCCGTATGTCTATAATGTAAATCTTCTTGAAATGAACAAAATATTGCTCATGCAAATATTAGAACCATTCAGCTTCTATGCACCACAAATCTGGAACAAACTTCCAGAAAACTGTAAAACAGCCAAAACATTGAGTCCCTTCAAATCCAGGCTAAAAACCCAACATGCTAAAATTTGACTGATAATTACTGGAATATTGATAAACATATTTGTTGTATATGAATGATTTTGATGATGGCATTTGATAAAATGTTAGGTATGTTGCTGGTTTCTGTATTGATGACTTTATTATGTTTTTATGACTTTTATTTGTGTGTTTTCATGATGTAAAGCGCTTTGAACTGCCTCGTTACTGAAAAGAGTTACACATAAAAACTTCATTAACTGTTAAAAATAACGGGGTTTTTTTAAGCTAAATTTTCCTAAAAAGCCCACTGTCCTTGGTGCTGATCCGAGGTTGGTTTTCTGTAGAGAAAATCCCCATCTTTGTGTTGGAAGTTTACATTTCCGTGCATTCCTCACTTGCGCGCGACACGGGGCCGCGCGCGCACCTTCGCTCGCGCACGTATATATTGCTCTTTTCCGCGTCTCTCTCTCTGCGTTCACGGCTGCTGCCGTTTAAATATTCATTCCCTGCACCTCAAAGGCCCTTTTACTTCCCACCCCACCTGTATCCAGCGGCAGACACACCAGCGCCTCTACACAGTGGCTGTAAATATCAGCAAAACGACATCACCGGTCACCTCATACGTCTAACATTTTAGCTCCGCGTGTGTTTGAGATCTTTCACGTGGACCTTGTGCCAGTTAAATATCTGACAGAAGAGTGTAGTGAAATGGTTCAGACGGTCTTTCAGCTGGGATGAACTAACCCACAGAGCGCGTGCCTGCTTTGTACTGCGCAATCTTTAACGATTACCGGTGAAGTCGGTGCGCTTTGAAACGTGCGCCGGGATCCCACAATAAAAAAAATAAACAAATATATGATAATAGTCGCAACAGGCGGATGAGATAGCCAGCAAAAAGCTGCGTTCTGCACTGGGTTTAAATAGAAATGTAGTTCCCTTCTCTCTCTTTTTTTAATTTTTATTTTATTATTGTTGTTTTCGTGTCTACTGAGGAATTCCCCGACTTGGCAGAGGCGAGTCCCGCAGAGATGCTCGTTCAAAACCAAGTGACGGGGAAGAAAGCTGCGTTCCGCTCGCATCGCGGAGCACGAGGAGCGTTTGGATTGAAGTTGGTGATGGAGCGAACGCCAAGAGGCACGCGATGAGGAGCCCTTTTCTGACATTTTGATTTTTGTTATTTCCTTTTTATTTCATCCTTTTTTTTTATTATTGTATTTTTGCAACGGCGCCGATCTGCCTCCCCGAGACGCGTGGTGAGCTCCCCAATCTCTGGGGGCGCAGCGCGTCAGCCTGCGCTGGCTGATGGAGCTGCCTGTGTTCAACTTGGATGCGCTTCTCTCCTTCGGTCTCATCACTTAAGTTTGTAGCGATTGCGTGAACTGAAAGCGGATGGAGAAGGGAAGGAGGAAACGCGGTAACCAATGTTCACGGCTTCAAGGCGCGTCGGGGTCCAATTATTTACCCCTTCCTTCTTTTACGGTTATGCAACAAATTTCACCACCGAATGACTTAAATCCATGAGGAAATCAATCTTCAGGACTTTTTGAACCCTGAGGACCACTTCGGTTGTGATTGTGATTTTTTTTTCTTTTTTTTTTTTGGTTTCGAGAGCAAAGCGGTCGGAATATCGAGCCTGTTCATGGGGGAGACACATTGTTCGGGCTCTGGAGTTACAATGAAGAATTTGGAAAGTGGCGCTCACGTTTGAGGATTACCAGGCGTTTTTTTTAAAAAACATTTTTTCTTCTCCTGCACAACACAGACGTCCAGGTTGATGTCTGAAAAGGTAAGAGAAACCAACGCGTCTGTCTGTCGTTTCCTGTTGCTTGTATTTGAATTGCAGCGGAGCAGGAGTTTAGGTTTTAAAACACTACTGAAATCAAGTCCTGTCGATAATAGAAAAAAAATAATAATAATTTTCGGATTCATATGAGTCTGTTGCCTGTACCTCAGAGGCCTTGTGAATTTTGGGGACATTACATCACTTTTTAACAACAGCGTGACATTTATTTATTTATTTATTTTATTATTTATTTATTTATAATTTTAGCTGTATGAACTGCTTCATTATAGATATTTAATTTGAGTTTGGACATTAAAACTCAAATCGAATAATAATAATAATCATGTGTCTAATTAATAGACCCGTGTTTCCCCTTTTTTCTTTGAGTATAAAGTACATGCAGTACGTGGCGTTCACGTTTAGAGCCGGAGATCAAACAGAATGACAAATTATGTCACTACTTCAGCCTCGATTTTAAAATATACTGAAGTCTCAACAAGCGCAATTTGGGCTATTTTTGTTGTCGCCGATATTCCGGTTCAGACGGTTCGATGTCTGAATTATCTGAGAAACCAGCGTCATTTAACTATGTATACGATTATATTCAATTCGGTTTTTCTTCCTATGTGACGCAAAGCGGTTGTCAACTGGTTGTGCAGAAGGAAAATACCTGTTAGGACCTCTGTCTGGGTTAATTTATGGCAAAAAGAAAAGAAAAAAAAAGTTTCGCATCCAGGCAAAAGGGGGCGCTCTTTCGGCTGATATTATGTGTTCTGTTATCCAGGAAAAAAATCTCAGGTTTATGAAAGGTTAGAAATAAGATCCCTCATGTACAAGGCATTTCTATATCAGGATATACGTAAATAAGTATTTTAGGTTCAATATGTATTGAATATATTAGTCAATGTTCCATTTATTGTGGTTTGAAAGCATTTCTAAACAGGTGGGGTTTTAGCCTTGATTTAAAGGAACTCAGTGTTTCAGCTGTTCTGCAGTTAACTGGGTGTTTTTATTTATTTTTTCCAGATTTGTGGTATATAGAAGCTAAATGCTGCTTCTTAATGTTTGGTTCTGGTTCTGAGGATGAAAGACATTTCATCTCTTTGACTTCTCGGGCACTTTTAGAGGCTGTTTAGGATGGAAGAAACTGCTATCTTTTCTTTGTGATAAGTAATGTCATATTCAAGTCACCTCTGTATGCCTTCAACCTCTGTTTGGAAGACAGAAGGTGTTTCAACCACCTGACAATATATGAAATTGACTTTTCTGAGCTTTACATTGTGATATTATTCTCTCATCAAAAGCATATCTGGACTGTTGCTTTAATTCTTTCATGCATGTTTGAGAAATCCTTTAATCTCCCACGGCAACCATTCGGTTGTGCAAAACGCCTGGGTGGGCCTAGCTCCGCATTTAACAACAATGCTCCTCCTCAGAGGTGCAGTTTCTAAGCTTCGGCCTCACAGAGCACCGCTCCTCTACAACTCCCCACTCGGCTTCTTCAGACTAGCCAGCAGCAATTTGCAAACACCTGGTGGAGCTGAACATCTGAGCTCATTATACAAGCTGCTTCTCAGTGTAATGCTGGTAAAAACATTAAGGGTTAATCGAGGAGTAATGCTGCAATGACTTCCAGAAGGTGGAGCGTTGGAAAGAGCAGGAGTTTCTTAAAGAGACAGAGGTCCAATTTGAAGGTGTTAAATTAAGAAGTCGAGTTTCTTTTAAGTTATATTTCATATACACAGCATTTTTATAACAACTGAAGGTAACATAGCTAGTTGATTCTGCTGTAAAATGGCAACATGCTGCTGGAAAATACATGATACTCCCCCTTTAAAATTTTCAGCAAATTTCCTATCTTATTTCAGCATGTATTTTATTTGCATTTTAGTTATAGTTTAGACAAAGCTTAATAATTACTTGCTGGAAAGCCAAATGATTTCCTCATAGTTTGTTTTTCCTAAAATTGCTCAACATATGCTCTCTCTATGCCAATTTCATTTTTCTGGAGAACAGTAGATACAATCTTTTCTGCTTCATAAAACTAAACTAATATTTACTTTGACAGAGAGGCTAAGTCAGTTCCCAGTTGGTTGCAGGTTTTTCCTCCAGTTTTTTTAATTTTTTTGGTTGTTGTTGCTGTGTCTGCCTTCTACAGTGAAGAAAAGGCTAGGTGTAAAACAGTATTTTGTGATTATTCACTGGGTTTGCATGATACTGAGCATCACTGTCCGGTAGCTGAAATCCCTGGCATCCGGTTTTATCCAAAATGTCCAAATCTTGACATCAACATTAATGCTGCCGCAGTTCATGGGATGAATCTCTGAAGCGATTGAGAATATACCACTGAGCAAAACCAGGGTGCAAAAACCAGGCAGTTTATGTTTTTTAGTTTATGTCTGGGATCATTTCAAATGAGATCGCACCTCACTGGATGAGGTTACCCTGATTGCGCTTTTGCTGAAAGCACTTCTCTGGGTGTCGAGATAATTACCACAATCATCCAGACTTTCATTGTACAGGAAATCAGCAACGTCTTGACTGATGAGGTGAGTGGCTCAGTTCCTCAATGTATAGCAACACAAAATCAAAACAACTATAATTGTATTTAGCTGTCGTGGGGATTATTTTGGTGCTGGGAGATTGTAATTCTGGCTGTAGATTTGTTTTTATCTGGATGCTCATTATGAGATACAGATTCTGAGGGAGATGCAGGAAAACATCCACTCCTCTTTCCTGACTCTAAGAATGCACGATATATTATTATATCGGTATCGGCTGATGTTGGTAATTTAACATATCGGTATTCATCCGATAAGTAAAACTGTGCTAATGTTAACAATAGATATTTATTTTCATTTTGTTCCTGCTTGTATTTCAGGAGGTCAGGGTTAAGGGGTTGGACATGCGGAATTTGTGTAATCATGTGATGACATGACTGAACAAGTGGTGTAGCAGAGGATTATCGGGGTGTTTGACTAAAGCAGAAAAGCAATGTAGCAGTGTGGTCGCTGTTACATGGTGTTGAAAGTGTAGGGCAATATATATATAATATTGGTAAATATTGGTTATCAAATATAATAGCAGTATTAATATTAGATATCGATATTGGCCCAAATTTTCACATTGATCCACTCCAACTTAAAACAAGTTACAGAACTACTGGGTAATGTTGCCAAACTCGTAACAGTGCTAAACCAGAATGGCTATTGCTTTCCAATGTAATCCCAGTCGATTCTCATCTCCCTTCAGTTCTCCATCTGGGTTTTCTCCCATGGAGCTTGATTTCTCAGGAGGAATTTCTTCTTGGCCAATCAGCGAACAATGATGTTGATTTTCTGCTCTGTTTCAGAATTGTTGTTGGACTTTGGTTGCAGACTTTGGTTGCATCTGGGTTTTCTCCATGGGAGAAAACCCAGATGCAGTTTGGCAACAACAGTGGAGGAAATAAACAAAGACATTCAGTCCATATTGGCCACGCCTCCAAATACTGAGCAAAGTCAGTGTCTTGCACATTGAGAAACATGTAATATATTGTACTGCTGATTAACATTTTAACTTGTCACTACAGTATGGGATGATGGTTTCCTCCAAAGGAAGCTATGCTAATTTCCAGACCCTCTGTACAAAGTGAAGCATAGAACAAGGGGCTGCTTTTTACCAGGCTACTGTTAAAAAGCAGTAGCTTTTTAACAGTCTTGGCCACATAAAAATGTGGCCAGGAAATGTCTTTGCATGTTTTTATGGTTGAACTCTGTATGGCTCTGGTTAATATCTGTTCGTCAAGTGTTTTGCTGTTGCCTATCTACAGATTTAAATGAGGAAAATATGGATTAAAATGTGGTTCAAGTGCAGCTCTCACAGCAGTTAAACAGTGATTACAGCAATTATCGTTCCAGAGAGGATAAAACTAAACGTGATAAAAAAAATAAAAAAAAACTCTTGTGAAGAATAAAAAGTACTTAGCACTCTTACTTCTTCACATGCTTACTTTGACACCTTCCTGCAGCAGGAACAACAAAGTCTCAAAAAACGCTGCGAATGGAGGAGCGCAGCAACATACAGATGATAATAGGCTATGATATCGCTTTGCTGAAGGAGAATAAGCAATTGGGAAAGCAATAGAGAAACTGTGAGAATAGGAACAAACAATTCTTCAAGGTCAGGTCTCCACACACACCAACACAAACACACATTCTGTTGGAGAAGAATCCAATTCTCTGCAGAATGAACTTTGCCAAGGTGGTCTCCAGAGGATGGTGGGGGTCTCAAGCCTCTGGCCATGAGATAATCACATTCAGACAGCGACCTCTGGTGTCCATCTCAACCATTTCTTGAAGGAAGTCAATCTTCCAGGCTTCGTTTTCAGTTTCTTTTTTCAGATTTAACAATAATAATAATAAAGTGATCCATGTGGCCTTGACAGCTGTTAACACTCTATATTGATTTAGATGGACTTGGTGCTGTGGAGTTGCCCTGCAGCATGACAGTCCTGGATTCCGACTCCTGCTGCATGGAGTTTGCATATTCTTCTTTTGAATGCATGGATTCCTTCCAGCTACTGCAGCTTCGCCCCAATAGTCCAAAAATGTAGATTTAATTGGCTCCTGAAAACTGACCCAGAGGAGTGCATTGTTGTTTGTCCCTGTGGGTCTCTGGGTTGTCTTGTAATGAACTGGCAGATATTGTCTAGAGTCATTACATGCTAAAAATGTAGCATAAGTGTTTATGTCTGTAAGTTTTGATGGTTGTGGCTTCGATGTAATAAAAATCCAACATTCGGTTTTTGAGAAAATATTGCTTAAAGGTACTTGCAGTTTTATGGAAAACTGACGTTTTATAGGTTTGTGTCATGTGATCATTTTATTCCTTCATCAAAACCACTCCTGGAGTGTTGCCTTGATTCTTTCATGCATGTTTGAAAAAAAAAAATCCTTAAATCTCCATGGCAACCATTTCGCTGAGCAAAAACGCCCGGGGTGGACCTACCTGGGTGACCAATTGTTTACTATTGTTTTCTTTTTGAGTAATTCCTCTTGATCAAGCCTTTTCTAGCATTTCGCTCTACAAAATAAATATTAAAAGTATATGTGATTCGTGCTGATATCGTATTGGGTCAACATTTGAGCCCCTAACTGCAGTAACACACCTTCTCTCCTCTAAACTCTGTAAAGGGTTTTGCTTCACAAACCTTTCAAGACTTCTTTGCTGAACTTTTTCCTAAACTCAATTAAAGTCAGGTTGTTTCTCTCTTAAGTTTTTTTCACATAAACAAAGAAATATTGGAATAAAAATACATTTGAATTCATAAGCAGATTTATATTGCAAATTACACCAATAAGTCATCATTCTAGGACTTTGCACAGATTTACTTTACCTCGCTGTAGGTGTACATTAAATATTCTCTCTAGTGGCCGCAGTCGTTAGAACAGCTTTTGTTATGGAGGCCGTTCATGCTCTTGCTGTAGTTTGTCAGAACATATTTGATCTCTCTCCATATTAACGCCTGG
The DNA here is from genome assembly GCF_051168715.1 of Poecilia mexicana. NCBI lineage: Eukaryota > Metazoa > Chordata > Actinopteri > Cyprinodontiformes > Poeciliidae > Poecilia > Poecilia mexicana. The sequence continues at coordinate 4,170,929 of NW_028263371.1, read as the reverse complement.
AGCTCTGTCAGGTATTACGGGAGATGGAAATGTGCTTCGACTCTCTGGGCCACCGACACGCACATCAAGATTTTATGATGTTTAGATTTGGCGAGGTCAAGCTTGGCGCTTAACCCCATCATGGCGGTCATGAAACAACATTTCCTTTAGAGCGTGCGCTCTGGGCAATAAGCCGTAAAGTGGGATCAGGGAGCCGTGTTAACCTCCTGCGTCTTAAATTATATATAAAGCGACCTCGCCGTATTTTTCCGGCCTGGTGACTGGAGAGAGCTCGGTGGCAGTAACAGTTCACTGTGAGTTGAAGAAACCCTCTGGCTCTTTCTACAAGTAAATTTGGGAAGATCTGGGTGTAAAGATAAAAGAGAATCATATTACTTTTTATACAGCGAAGGGCGGCGTGTCATTTGCCTCTGATTGAGGGTCCTGCGATGAACATGCTCTTTGGGAAAACCTTGACAGATTCGTCATAGAGTCTGTCACAGAAGTGATGATTTACTTCATTAATTCCCTTTTTGAGCCAGTGAGTTATACTTTGTGTCTTTCTTTTTTTTTTGCATGTGTGTGTGTGTAGGTGTGAGTGTGTGTGTGTGTGCGTGTGCGTGCATGTGTGTGAAACCTCCATCTGCTCCATCTATCAGTGTCTTTTGACTTGCAGCTCCAGTTTTCTCTCCGTAAAAAGGCCGCTTTGTTAAATAAATTAGCGGTTACTGTGACAGATGCACCTTCAGTTTGAGTGCCAGCTACTTTTTTCTTTATTTAATTTAAATTACTTATTTTTTATTTTTTTGGCCTTTCTCGCCTGGAGGTATTTGTAAATGCTTCAGAATTTATGACGAATAATTGTCAGGCCTAATTAAAGGCTGCCACATTCTGCGAGTTGGCATTTCTACAAGTTGATGTTGACTTCTAAAACTGAATTCACACTTTTGACTGTACAAATATTTCCAAAAAAAAAAAAGAAAAAAAAAAACAATTCAGAGAAATTCGATGCACGTAAACATGTTTTTATAACAGGCTTTGAAAAACACATACAGCACCGTGACATCTCTTCTGTTCTTGGTTTTGATTTTAAGCAAATTTCAACAGATATTAATAACCTGGATTAACACAAAATATTCCCACATGATGATTTAAAGGTAAAAAAAAAAAGAAAATGCAAACACAAACCTGACCATGTGTGAAATATTAATCACCTGTACTCTGCAATCATGAATTAACAATAATTTCACAATAGTTTCACCTGTCTGAAACATGTAAAATATCTGAAAAATCTAAATGTTTTGCCCCATATTGGACAGGTGAATGCATTAACTTTATTTAATTCATTGCACAGATTTAATGCAATTAATCTTATTTTAAACCTGCAAAGGTTCCAGGTGGAACCCTTGTATTAGCACGTTTCTGGTACGCACCTAAATCTGATGCACATGCAACAACAAACAATAGCACTTTACACTAATCTGATGGTTTAATTATCTAAATAAAAGATTAAAAAACATAGATAATTAAGCAGCATAAAGGGTTTTTGGATCAAAAGTGTTGCTTATTTTGTTATGTAGTTTTTGATTAACTATAAACCCTGCTACTAACTTGATTAATATGTTTTAATCCAGTCCCACCACAGGACTGCAGGTTGCCGTAGTTAAGGTCAGTGTTCATGATTCAGAAGTGAGTTCTACAGTGAAAACCACAGCAGAAAAAAAAGATTTAAAAAATCTCACAATTGTTAAAAAGTTCATTAATGTGTGTGTGTGTGTGTGTGTGTACATGTGATCTGTTATGTCTGGCATAAAACTAACACGGCATTTTGCATAAAGAATAACCATAACTAAAGTCATAGGTTCTCATTGTGCACGGCTTAGTGGGCAATTACATTTTAAAATATTTTTTGTATTTAGTCAGGTTATTTTTGACCATTTTTTCTCCCACGATTCAAAACTTTTAAGTGACAAAGAACAAAAAAATAATCTTAAGGTGTATAATTTTGCTTATTTTTTTCTTCATGACCTTCCAAATGCAAACAAGCTCCTATGTATCACAAGTACTGCTAAAAAGTTCATGAAAAATAAAATGTTACTTTTAGTTATTTACTGATTGGTGAAAAAAAAAGAAGAAATCCAGAAATATCTGTGTCAACAAATGTCCTATTACATAGCAATTGGAAATAAAATCTCCTTGAGAGTTTCTAGTTGTGATTATCTGAAACAACACAATTATTGCTGCAACAATGAAAGAAAAGAGAATATCTTCTTGCCTATTGGTCGACTGGAATCGCCTCAAAATGACAGTCATCATGGCATAGCTGAGTCAAAACACTGTTCATGCAACTGCTTCAACAGTGAATCAACCGTTTGGGCAGCCTCGTCCAAACAGCTTGTCATTTACTCCCACAACTCGTCAGACATGCCAGTCACGCCAGTCACACCAGTAACACCCACAGACATACCTCCGTTTTATGGTTAATAACCACTTGTTCATCAGAGTCTTTCAAACCATCAAAGTAGCTCATGAAAAAAAAAATCAACATTAACTTGTTACAAATTTGATGAGAAATGTTGACGCTGTTTGAAGGGGAGCGTCTCAGAAACTGAAAAGTGTGGCACAGCCAAACGGAGCCAAAGGGGTAAATCTATAATAAAGACATCAAACAAGCTGAGAAAAAGCCGGGCGTTGGCAAATGAGGGGGTGTCTGCTGAACTTTAGGTTTTTTTCTAATTAATTTTTATGATTTTATTGGATCACCTCATTTGCACAGTCATTGGAAGACTAAAACCTAGCATGCAAGAATATTAAAATTGATGCTTTCTTGTTGAATTTGAAATTTCTGTAAATAATCACATTATATGCGAAGAGTAGCATTTCTGTCTGAACAGCTGCATTTTCTAAGCTTCAGAGCAGCCATCGCCTCGACTCCCCCACTCAGCTCCTTCAGACTAGCCAGCAGGAATTAGCAAACACCTGGTGGAACCGAGTATAGACGAGCCACATTGCAATGACTTCCTGAAGGCGGAGTTTCAGAGAGAGCAGAAGTTTCTTAAAGAGACAGAGGACCAATTTCATGGTGTTAAATCAGGAAGTAAGATTTCTTTCAAGTCATATTTGATATATGTATAATTTATAACTGAAATTGACCGTTACTTGATTATTCTATTAAATGGCACTTTCTGCCTGGAAACAAAAAATACTGACCGTTTAATGATTTGGTGCTAGATGAAAGGAGCATCTTGTTGTGGCCTAAGAGGTTTAGACTGCATTTCACCATTTCTGATTCATAATCGTTCATATTTAGTTGTACTTTGTTGGGGGTGAGGACTTGTGTTTGTTTACAATTTTGAAAAAAAAAAAAGTATTGTTAGTATTGCATCTTGAGGTAAAATATAACAGTGAATATAGCTTCTCAGGTTTGATATTTCTAAATATATAATCTAAAGTTACCCAATCTTTCAGTAAAACGACAGATAAACTTGCACTGGAATCATATTTGGACACGGGGCTGAGGAGGAGGAAGCTGTTTTCTTTCTTTCTTTATCGACAGCCCCAGGCTGTTTTCACTGATATTACACTTAAGCGACTTCCACGTCGGCTTCAGTCTCAGTTTAGTTGTTGCTTTTTAGATCAAGCATAACGGGTGATTCATGAGTCAATCACATCATCTGATGACTTGGAAGCAATAAATTGAAGGAACTTATAACTCACCACAAGCGTGATAACCAATTTTTAGAGACCTTGATGACACACACACACACATACACACACAGTCCACTCATAAGGTGAGGCCATGATGCTGGTTTTATGGGTCAGCTTGGTGGCCCAGTAAAATCCTGCGCTGCTGCAGTCAACAAACCTAAGGGAAGAATACGTTCAGCATCAATTTTGGATGACAAATTGTCGGGGCTTTCTGGTGCACAATGGAGAACTCTGAGCACGACGACGAAGAGCGACTCTGGTCACAAACAGCCCTCAATCATTGCCAGACTCACTGGAATCAATATGTTCTCATAACTCAGGGCCCCTGACCCTGACCACAGATTATTATTGGCCTCTGGAGACGTGGTATACACACACACACACACACGCACACACGCACACACACACACACACACACACACACACACATATATATATATGGTAAGATGCAGGCATTCTTCTGCATGCAAAGCTATTTTCTGTACTACTGTGAGCTATATCAAAAACCTTCAGTATTATTTAAACAGATATTGTCTGAACAAATAAGAATAATAAAAGAACTGTACAACTTTGTTATGCCTGTGACATAACTTTGTAATTACACACTTCATAAGCAGATGTGATTTAAAGTACTTAAAGAGAATCTCTACAAATGGCAGTAGGTAAAGATCAATATTAAAAAAACAAAAACAATACCATGTTCTCTTCAATAAGATGATAACAGGGTTTTAGGCTGGTGATAAAAATGTATGGGTGCCATCCAATTATCAAAATTAGTAAAGTTCTGTTGTATGTTCATATGTGTTTGTATTACTTTTAATAGAAATAAATATGCAAAAAAAAATTGAGAGAACGAAGTTGGTAATAAAGTAAAATCTCCAAATTGGGAGATGTATTGCTGTGTAATTATGTGCTAATTACAGTGAATACATAAAATGTGTCAGATTAATTAAAATGAGCTGGAAAGTATTGTAGCACTTATACGGCTGTACTTATTGATAGTAAAGCTGGAAAATCATAGTTATATAGGCATAACCAAACAATAAAGTCAAAAAGTCTACAGTAAGTATACTGAGTAATTTTTACATACATATATTAGCATTGTAGTTGCGCCAATGAATTTGTTGTTTTTATGTAAAACCATGACAAGCAAAGAAGCCAGAAATGGAGCTGCCATCTTTGCTTCCTTTATTGAACTGTAACATGACAGACAAACTTTCTTTTTAACAATTTACCATGATTTTAAGAAGTTAATTATCAGTCAGTTTAGTAAAGTAATGAAGTGACTTTTTATTGTTTTACCTGGTAACTTATTTACTGAAACACACATTTTGTCTCAGTTTGCATGTAATAATCACAAAGCCTGACTATTAAGTCTGTAATTAACCATTTTTGATTTGTTGCTGTAACATACAACCAAAATTAAGATACCAAAATTTAAGTTACATGCTATTATTAGCATTGTACTCTACATTTATTACCATGTTATTGTCTCATTGACCACATGTCTGCATAAAAGGTTTGATAAACACATGATTCTGTACAATTACAGCCGCAAGATACTTACCCAATTATTAGTGAGGTCCAGAGATGATATGTATCATTAGTGAGCTGTAACAGGTGGTGACACGAAAAAAAAAAAAATCTTTACGAAGGTAAAAACTAAATTTTATTTTCAACACCTGTTTGAGAAATATTCATATCCCAGGTGGTTAATTTTTTTTTTTTTTTGCAAAACCCACAAATGGTAATCCAGCAGTGTGTGTTGTGTTTGTTAACAGGTCAGGTGGCGCGCAGGACGGGAAATTAGTGTATTCCACAGAAATTGGGATCAAAAATGACTTTTATGCAAATGTGATTAAAGAAGGAAAGCTCTGACATTTATGCTCCAAAACCAAAGGAGTAATCACTTACAAAATTGAATATTTGTCTCTGATTTGATCCTTAATCACCTGCATTGATTGGAGCTGTTAATGTGTGTAGGTGTGTGTGTGTGTGCGCACGCGCGTGTGTGTGTGTGTGTTTGTGTGTGCGTAGGTCTCTTGAGGGCTCCTGCAAGCTAATTGATTGAAAACACCAAAGCAATGAGATTGTTAGCCACATGACGCAGCAGAAGCATCTATTTTTCTCAGTCTCCGTCTGTCTTTTAAATCAGATCCACTTGTTTGCTGTCATTTATTTATTATACCACCTTATTATTATTTATTTATTTATTTATTTTTTACCATTATCCATTTTAAAATACAGTTTGGAACGAAGACTCCCCCCCCCCCTCTACACAGGGTTGCTTTTTTGGGAAAGTAGAGCACTGAGGGGGGTGGGGTGGGGGGGGGCACATCAATTCATACTTCATCAATATGCATAAAAGTTAGATATTTTTTTTGCCATCTTTAAACAGTCATATGCTAACAGAAAGTGTCATGCACATAAAAATAGTAAGTATTATGATTCCCATAATTCAGATATACGCCTATATATATATATATATATATATATATATATATATATATATATATATATATATATATATATATATATATATATATATATGTTTTTTAAGACACATCTAGGGTTTTCTCATTGCTGCATTGATAAATAGATATAAAATGAAAGAGTTTCATTAGAAAACATTGGCGTCTACAGCTGCCGCTTAGGTAATAATGCTGAAATGACCCAGGAGAGACATTAACATGTTTTTTGCCAACGCTTGTTTCATTGTGGCGTATGAAAATAAAAGATGCCAGAGATCATCTTTGAAGTTTGACGCTTCCCCATGTGATGCAACACGGCGAGAAGGCAGTGCAACACGGAGGCACCGGTCTTGTACAAAATCGCTGTATGTAAGACACATGTAAATGTGGATTATTATCAAGATACAAAGTTGTTATTAAATCCACGTGAATGCATTCGTGTTCTACACAGAGTCTATACGTTTCCTCTGGTACCCGTGGAAGCTCACATCCTCCTTTTTACCAATTACTGCTCTCAATTTAGAAGCAGCAAACCGGGTTTCTGAGAATCATTAGGCCAGACTTTGAAGTGCTCATCCTTCCTCCTGTACACTCAGACTTACCGAGAGCCTGCTGACGGTCTCTGCTTCATGAAACCAGCAGCTTTACGTCAATGCAGGTCAACAAAACCGGAAACTTTCTAGTAAAATTGATCCTTTCGGGATGACAGATGAGGATCTGGATGTTCCTGTTGGGCAGGGGTCTCGTCGGGTCAAAGTGAAACGCTCCTGCAGACTAGCACCTGCAGGACATGATGTCATGGTTCAATGTTAAGTGAAGTGTGGGTGGAATCATGTAATGCTGATTTTCTAAACACTTTTTGGAAGTCTGTAAACTTTTAGATCAGAAATGTGATCAGTAATTTGAAAAAAAAAGTTCATTTTTCCACCTTAAATGCGATAAACAGTCTGAACAAAACAACTAAGAAATAAGCTAATCTGTAAAAACAACATATTAGCTCAGTTAACCTGTTTGCATGTGTGCATGATCCTCATTTAAATTTTTTTTAAAAGCAACTTTTAAAATTTCAGCCGTCACCCCCCCCCCCCTCCCGGGGAGGCGGGGGGTGGGGGGTGGGGGGGGGGAGGATTTATGCATTCGCATCCACCTGAATAATATATAGTTGTGACCCTGCCGACTGCAAAGCGTTTTCTTGGTGCAAAACTCCAACTATGTATCAGCGAAGAAACTCTGTCCCCGCAGTGACACATGGTGGAAACAACATCATGCTGAGACTGTTTTTTTTTTTTTTTCTATTTGCCAAAGATGCTGAAATTGAATCAAAATGTTTTTCTACCAAGTATTAGTTTTAAGGTGTGATCTCACAGAAGTTTTCCACAATGTAGAACAATAAAGGAGTTTTATTCTTATCAAAGTTTTGCTAGTTTGCACATTTTCTCCTTTTCTATTTCTCTGTTTCTCATTTGAATCACATGGGATACATTTTACATTTTGACTGAATCCTTTCTACCAAAGGCAGCTGTTGCTCATGTAAAGCTAAAAATCCCAGGACGACACATAGAGCATTACTTTGCACGGCTGTTTTACATTCACCTTTCAGGCCTATACTAAGTGGTCACTAAAGGAATTTCACATTGTCGTCTGGTAGAAAAACATCATCTCCAGAGGCTCCTATTATTATATCTGGAGAACTTAACGATGTTAACGTGATCAGAGCTGCTCATCCTGGACCAATCTACAGCTAATCAGATCACTGCTCGGTCCTCATGCTACCAGCTCAGTGGGAAAAGCTGGAAATGATGGAGGTAGTAGTAGGGTTACTGTACAGACATGTCCCAATTAAGGAACCTTAGACCAGTCGACGTCTGTACAGAGTACAGAACAAGAACGACACATTATCTCCATTGGAAATTAATAATAAAGTAAGGCATGATATGAGCTCAGGAAGATAATGAAAAGACTAAATTAAGCATACGACAATGTAGTAAAAAAGAGTAAATGTCTGCTAAAAAACTAAGAAATTTTAAGGTTAATCTCAGAGATTTTCTAGAAAAAATTTTGGAATTTGAAATGCTAAAAATGTTTGACATTTGGACATTTTCAGAGTTTCAGAAGTTGAAGATTTCTGACTTCTTTCTTTGTTCGAAACGCCGAAATTTCAAAATTTTGTCGAAGGCCAATATAAAGTCCGATTCACTGCAAACTACTGGATTCTCACCTACTTAAGAATATGCTGGCAAGATTACAAGCTGGTGTGACGATTGCAGGTCTTCTGGACCATAAACCTCTCTAAAGGATTGAAATAACATACAATTATTGTAACGACGTGCAGGTTTTTCATGACCTGCACGTCGTTGAATCAATTCAATTCAACTGAAACTTAACTATTTTACTCCCACAAATGTTCACTTTGCAAAATTTGCCCCCATCCACCTTCAGTTAACTCAGATCTCTTTCTTTATTTTGTCCCCATTCTTCTTTTCCATTTCTTCACACCTGTAACTAATCCTTGATTGCCATCTGTTTCCACCGAGTCTAAAATGTCTGCGCCATTGTTTTTGCCACTTCCCCTGTTCCGTTCTGGAGAGGCACAACACCACGAACGCCTGAGAGGCAGTCCTGATTTCATATCTGCTGGTGTTTCCCTTTGTTTATGTTTATGAAGGCTCATCATTTCATGCATCCTGTTAAAGTGTTATTCCTTCTCCCTGCCTCTCTCTGCGTGCGTGTGTGTGTGCCTGTGTGTGTGTGTGACAAATTTGTGTGCATCACTGTCATTCCACACCTGGTTGTCAGAAGTGGTTACTCAATGTCTGTGGCAGGCAGCTGATAATTAAAGCAGAGCTAGATAGACAGATGAGAGGGGCGCGCAATGAAAGGAAACATGTGAGCATCAAAACAAAAGAAGTGCACTGACTGTCTTCTGAGGGAGTGAGGCTCCGCGCGCTTGAGTTAAAGCGCCTTCGGTCCTAATTTTGCTCAGTTTTTGCAGAACCGTCTAATTTAGATGCCGTTTCTCTTCCCCCTGTGCAAATCCACCCACCTCTGTTGGCTCACATTATCTTTTTATTTTTACTTTTGTGTTTATGAAGCCACTGTCACACTTTTACCTGCACATTGTGAACCGAGTCAGGATTCCACATTCTACCAGATTCCCTTTCTATTTAGAAATAGAAAAGGCAGAGGGGAAAAAAAAATCAAATTTTTTCAGGTTTGATAATATGATGTGGAGGGAACATATTGAAGTTTGTGGGGTTAGAATTTCTTTTAGATAGCAGAAGGTCTACCAATGGACTCATCGGCTGGTGAGAAGTGAGATATTGTGTTTGGCTCTTGCAGTGATGGGGAAGCAAGAGGCACAAGTATAAAATGGGTGTCATATATACATATATATTTCCACAGATTCATCAGAGCCTCAGTGTCGGGGTTCTGCCATGTGTTGTAGTTTCTGAAGATGTTTTTCAACGAGAAGGTCTTCACAGGTTAGGAGGAAATAAGATCATGAACCAGTTTTTTCTGCACCAGAGTTTGTAAGAATTGGAAACGGCTTGACAATATTTCTGAAAAAAACAGTAGCAAAGCTTACAAGTGTTAGTTTTGGCCTTCAAATGTGAGCTGAGGATTGTTGTTGTTGCTGCTTTTTACATCTGATTTTGTTTTGAAACAAAAACTTTAATGAGACCTGGATTTTTTATCTGGTAGATGAAGAATAATAGACAAACAGGTAGCCACTAAGACATATAGCTAGATATCTAGACAGACTGCCAGGTAGCTATAGACAATATTTTTTTTTTCAGTTTTTTCAATTTATTGCTGCCATGCTGTAAGCTAACAGTGCTAACAGCCATATTACAATGTTAGGAATAACTTGTAACAAAAAGAAAAACACCCCTGAGAGAAGTTGTGTAGGTTTGTCTGTAGCAGGTTAATGGTAACGTGTCTCTAATGGTGCAATCATATTCAATAAATTAAGACATGCATTGCGATGAGGCTTGTTTGTCGAATAAAAAATGATAACCTTTTGAAAGGTATTCAACATACTTTTTGATTAAGCCCAAGTTTATGCATTAAAAATGTGTTTCTAATCGGTCTGATGTAATATTGTAATCATAAATGTCATGTTTTCATTAGCCGTAAGTGGAAACATCATCATAATTAACACAAATAAAGGCTTGAAGACGCCAGTATAATCTGTAGTTGATCTACATAATGTGTTTCACTCAGTGAAATGAGCCACTGAAATAAATAAACTTTTCAATAACAGTTTCATTTATTGAATAGGTCGGTACGCGTCAAGGCTCAACAAATTTCCCCCTAGAAAGCAGCGCAGTGCAGGGCTTCATGCTCTTCAGGTGAATCACAACAGCCATGTTTCACAGTGGATGCAATAACAACGAAGAGGCTTCTGAGCGCCCTGCAGGAAGCTCCACTTATGGTCAGACAGGACACCTTAACTGGGAGTTTAACTGTTGCTTTCAGCACACACACACACACACACACACACACACACGTATACAGGTATATGTGGTTTAGCCTGCCTTTTTCGCCAAACAGGCCCGGCGGTGGTTTAGATGGACTACCCTTTCCCAAGTAGCTAGAGCAACGGGAGATGGCTTAAAACACTGCAAAAAATCTGAAAAAAATTTAGCTCACTTTAGGTTTCAGATAGCAGCTACACAGCCTTTGTTTCAGCAATCTGACCACATGGTGGCTTATATGGACATCAGCATATTGTGGTTTATGAGAACAAAACAAAGTAATGTGAGGACTT